>NC_090257.1:36087074-36164574 GCF_037325665.1 Littorina saxatilis
TTATAGCTATACACCTGTGCCTGTTGGGGTTGACATTACTGTTGTCAGCAAATTTCTTTTTGCATTGAAAACAAGTATGGTTTGGTTTTTAGATTGACAGAGTTTGTATGTGCGTGCAAATGAGATGCCTCTCTAAAGTGCTTGTGGCAGATTTGCCACAAAAACTACAACTGTCTTCATTTGTTTGTTTGTTTGTTTGTTTGCTTAACGCCCAGCCGACCACGAAGAGCCATATCAGGGCGGTGCTGCTTTGACATAATTATAACGTGCGCGGCCACACACAAGACAGAAGTCGCAGCACAGGCTTCATGTCTCACCCAGTCACATTATTCTGATACCGGACCAACCAGTCCTAGCACTAACCCCATAATGCCAGACGCCAGGCGGAGCAGCCACTAGATTGCAATTTTAAAGTCTTAGGTATGACCCAGCCGGGGTTCGAACCCACGACCTCCCGATCACGGGGCGGACGCCTTTCCACTAGGCCAACCGTGCCGGTCACTGTCTTCATGGTGCAGTCTCATGTGTCTTGTTAGAGCTCTGGTGTTACCGTAGCTCTTTCCACAATGCGGGCAAAGCTGTTCAGTACGTTCCGGTTGTGGCCGCTTAGGGGTTGACGTCAGTGGCAGACCAGCACTTGTGCTTGAGGCAACCTCTACCTCACTGCTGACATCCAGAAAACTATCCAGGATAACAGCTGACACCTCCATCTGTTGAGAAAATCCCTGAAAAAGCGTTAAATGTGGCTACACGAAATTCGAATCTCAGCTGAGAAGGGGACCAGCGCGGAACACTTTCAGTCGACATGAGGTGTCCAGCTCGGAACACATGGGTGTCCAGCGCGGAACAAAACTCGACTGATATCGGTTTTGGTTTTACTTCTCGTGCCTCAAAGCCTTGAAGCAGGGTCGGGAAAATGCATCAGCATAACAGCAAGAAACTATAGAACAAACTTATGATACAGAAAAGCTATAAAATGATACCATTCCTTATCATTTTTACATTTTGTCAAGTTTTGACTAAATGTTTTAATGGACTGGGTGGCCGAGTGGTAACGCACTTGCGCTCGGAAGCGAGAGGTTGCGTGTTCAGGCCTGGGTCAGGCCGCAATTTTCTCCCCCCTTTCCTAACCTAGGTGGTGGGTTCAAGTGCTAGTCTTTCGGATGAGACGAAAAACCGAGGTCCCTTCGTGTACACTACATTGGGGTGTGCACGTTAAAGATCCCACGATTGACAAAAGGGTCTTTCCTGGCAAAATTGTATCTATAGGCATTGTATATGTCCATCAAATACCCGTGGGACCTGGAATAAAGTATAAAAAAAAAATTCCATCTCACACGGCATTAATTCTCAGGAAACATGAATACACGCATGCAGGAAAAAAAAATATGGGTAGCGCCGTATGTATGGCAGCTCGCTTTCCCCGGGGAGAAAGCAGCCCGAATTTCCATGAGGGTAACCTCACTGGACTGTAAATCTTATCCAATCCAATCCAACATAGAGGGGGAATCGAGACGAGGGTCGTGGTGTATGTGTGTGTGTGTGTGTGTGCGTGTAGAGCGATTCAGAGTAAACTACTGGACCGATCTTTATGAAATTTGACATGAGAGTTCCTGGGTATAATATCCCCGGACATTTTTTTAATTTTTTCGATAAATGTCTTTGATGACGTCATATCCGGCTTTTTGTAAAAGTTGAGGCGGCACTGTCACACCCTCATTTTTCAATCAAATTGATTGAAATTTTGGCCAAGCAATCTTCGACGAAGGCCGGACTTCGGTATTGCATTTCAGCTTGGTGGCTTAAAAACTAATTGATGACTTTGGTCATTAAAAATGTGAAAATTGTAAAAAAAAAAATTTTTTTATAAAACGATCCAAATTTACGTTCATCATTTTCTGATTCCAAAAACATATAAATATGTTATATTTGGATTAAAAACAAGCTCTAAAAATTTAAAAAATTAAAAATTATGATCAAAATTACATTTTCGAAATCAATTTGAAAACACTTTCATCTTATTCCTCGTCGGTTCCTGATTCCAAAAACATAATAGATATGATATGTTTGGATTAAAAACACGCTCAGAAAGTTAAAATGAAGAGAGGTACAGTAAAGCGTGCTATGAAGCACAGCGCAACCACTACCGCGACAAACAGGCTCGTCACTTTCACTGCCTTTTGCATTAGCGGCGGACTACGTTCAATTTCATTCTGTGAGTTCCACAGCTTGACTAAATGTAGTAATTTCGCCTTACGCAACTTGTTTCATTTTGTTCAGCTTTTGTGCCCAAAAAGCGAAATTCCGCAAGTATTTCAAGCCGATGCGGGTCAAATAATAAACCTAGTCAGATGAAAAAACCCACCCCAGCATTAGACAGACAAATTACTTAGGTTATTAATAAAACCATCCGTTTCCGGATATGAGTTTTTTAGAAGGCATAGTTTGTACTTTAGTGCAGACACTTACGTTTGATTGACACCAGTACCAGCTGAAAACGGGAGTAACAAAGGTCCCAGCTAAAATAAGGCGGAACACAGTCCCCGTGTAAACTGTGTGTGTGTGTGTGTGTGTGTGTGTGTGTGTGTGTGTGTGAGAGAGAGAGAGAATGAGAGAGAGGGATAGAGAGAAAGAGAGAGAGAGAGAGAGAGAGAGAGAGAGAGAGAGAGAGAGAAAGAGAGAGAGGAGAGAGAGAGAGGAGAGAGAGAGAGAGAGAACTCGAACTCGAACTCGAAAACTTTATTACCGAGGGATGATAGCATTAGGTCCATATGGTCCTTTCTTACAGCTAGTCCCTACTATAATACACACATGAAACAAAGAACAAATATGAAGAATTTATAAAAATAAAAAAAAATTAACAATGGGGAAAGGTATAACAAAATAAAAATTAAAAATTCAAAAGTGTGTTTGTTAATGGAAGCATACTATACACTTTCTCTTTTACAGATCCTCACACACACTCGCACAAAGTGTACACCGACTTAGTCGTTAGAGAGGTGCTTTCGGAGCTGTCTTTTAAAAGAAGATAATGACAGACATGACTTGATATTTACAGGTAGTGAATTCCAAAGGAACGCACCAGAATAAGAAAAACTAGTTTTAAACAAATCGATGCGGGGCCTTGACAAGGCAAGGTTATTTCGAGTGTTTGAATAATATGACGGAGATGAATTGAAGAGTTGTATAAGATATGTTGGGGCGTCCTTATAGACGACTTTATACATTAATGAACATTTATTATACAAAAGCTGCTTTTTTAAGCTTAACATCCCCATACTTTTCATCTTTTCCTTTGTAGAAAGAGATGGACTGGGCAGAACTAGTTTAGCAGCTCTACGCTGGAGCGAGTTCAGCTTCTTCAAGTGAACTTCACTACACCCGTCCCATACTATGGAAGCATAATCAATATGGGGTTTTATGTGGGCATTGTAAAATAGTTTTCTTGTGTCTAGATTAATAATGCTTTGTAACTTTGACAAAAGAAACAGGTTTTTAGCAATTTTTTTGCAGATTCCATTGATGTGAGTCTGCCATTTGAGATTATTATCAACAGTAAGTCCCAGTAAACGGTGCTCAGCTACTTGCTCAATGGAGTGCTCATTTAGGGACAGACTCAGTCATTTCTGACCCCCTCCCCCTTCAAGGCCCCCTCCCCTTATATGACCAAAGTCCTTCACAGAGTCTTGTTTTTTATAACGTCTGTAAAGTCACCTCCATTTTGTTTACTCCCTCACCTTCAAGGCCTTATTTTCTCAGACGTCTGAGGTCTTTAAAACCCCCCGCGGGTTAGGGGGAAGAATTTACCCGATGCTCCCCAGCATGTCGTAAGAGGCGACTAACGGATTCTGTTTCTCCTTTTACCCTTGTTAAGTGTTTCTTGTATAGAATATAGTCAATGTTTGTAAAGATTTTAGTCAAGCAGTATGTAAGAAATGTTAAGTTTGTACTGGAAACTTGCATTCTCCCAGTAAGGTCATATATTGTACTACGTTGCAAGCCCCTGGAGCAAATTTTTGATTAGTGCTTTTGTGAACAAGAAACAATTAACAAGTGGCTCTATCCCATCCCCCCCCCTTTCCCCGTCGACCTTGAACGGTTTAAAACGACGTTAAACACCAAAGAAAGAAAAGAAAAGAAAGTATGCTTTAGGCGAGTTGTATGCTCCAGAAATTGCCAAACAAACGAACAGATTTTTTTTATTTACAACGTTCCCATAAACACACATTTTCACTAGTTGCAGCCTTACCATCTGAGTTTTGCAAAGGTTTAGGAAGTATCCAAGACTTAATTTGTTCCGGGAAAGGGTAAGTCTCAAACGCCGAGCACAGTGGAACCTCTCTTTAAAGACCTTTTCTTTCTTCCTTTCTTTATTTGGTGTTTAACGTTGTTTTCAACCACGAAGGTTATATCGCGACGGGGAAAAGGGGGGGGGGGGGGGGGGGGGGATGGGATAGAGCCACTTGTTAATTGTTTCTTGTTCACAAAAGCACTAATCAAAAATTTGCTCCAGGGGCTTGCAACGTAGTACAATATATTACCTTACTGGGAGAATGCAAGTTTCCAGTACAAAGGACTTAACATTTCTTACATACTGCTTGACTAAAATCTTTACAAACATTGACTATATTCTATACAAGAAACACTTAACAAGGGTAAAAGGAGAAACAGAATCCGTTAGTCGCCTCTTACGACATGCTGGGGAGCATCGGGTAAATTCTTCCCCCTAACCCGCGGGGGGAGCCTAAAGCATACCTCAACTTTCCAAAACAATGACTAGCTCAGTAACTGAAAAACATCGTTACTGTCTGCATGAAAATCCAAGCCTAGCAGAAAATGAATGTTAGTGATTTTCTACATCATTGTTGTGCTAACAAACAAAATCTGTCAGCGTCAAATCCGTACTTATCACTGAAAGTTATCACAATTATTACAAGCACTTGCTTGTCTACAGTTTTATCACTGTATGTATGCATTTGATTTGTTGAAGTCTTGATTTGCGTTCAGAAAAACACACACGCCTGCACTCACAAGTGTCATACACACACACCCACACAGAGGGAAAGAAAATTCCATCAGTTAATTATACACAGCATCAATTTATTATAAAAACACAACAACAACAGAACAACCAACATAAACAGTAATCAAAGCAAACCGATTGGCCACAAACCTGTTGCTCAACAACTGCAATGACACTAAGCTGCAGGTCTGACCAGAACAACATGAACCCTAGTCTCTTTAAATGCCAACCACCGTCACTCTATTTCTTATATTATCCTCTGTCTCTTTGCACAATACCTGTTACATTCTCCTGTGTCTCTTTGCGCGATATTTGGTATATTATTCTGTCTTTTTAAGCACAACATTTCTTATCTTTATCCGTTTCAGCTGTCTATGTATGCATCTTGTTAACAATGGTCAGTTCCCGTGGTTATTATTTTTCTACTATGACTCTTAGACCCTCTTGAAAGCTTACAGTTAGTTATGCCCTACACTGTATTATTACATGTTGGTCAATTGTGGTCAACTTGTACTGTTCTTTATGGTCACTAATCCTTCACAGTTGGAGTAACTTCTCACAGCTGTACATGACACACACATTGCACAATATGTTCACTGACCGTTAATATCTGTACAACCATGGACAATTGCCTTTTTTAGTTCACTGACCTATTCACACATGTCAGCAATGATCACTTTCACTAATTACCCCTCTACAAATCAACATGTCAATCAGGGTCCCTTTCTCTTTCAACTGACACTCAAGTCTACGGGGCACCCAAGGTGCATTCAATTCCCTGCCACAACCATAGATGGTAGTCTGCTACAGGTGGACCTCTATACACCAGAATGGTCATGACAAGCACAGCAACTCCACCCAATGATATGCTTTCCAAAGATATGTTTTTCTTTATAAATTAAACAAGAAATCCACAAGAATTTTTATACCAAGTCTTCAATGGAGTCACATCTTCTATGGTAGTAAATGAGATCTAATTTGTTCAAATGAACATAGAAAACTGTGACTGATTATTATCCGCTTGTCTCCACCGTTCATACCAGGCTGCATGCCATCAAGTTACAGAGAGGTCCACCTGTAGCTATCAGTAGTGACTGGGTGCAGCCATAGCGATGACTCAAAGAGCTGTATGATCTACATGTCCAGCTGTATGATCTACATGTCCAGCTGTATGATCTACATGTCCAGCTTAAGTCAGAAGCATTACCCACACATGCACACACTGCAGTAGTAAGTGGAAATCAGTTCACTGTCTGGCTGAACAGGAGTATGTGTCTTTCACATACGGTACTTGTCAAAATGATGTCCCGACATGTGCCTGTTGTTGTGATGGGGAGGGTAGCAAGGGTGCTGATGTCTTTCTTTCTTTCCTTTATTTCTTTATTTGGTGTTTAACGTCGTTTTCAACCGTGAAGGTTATATCGCGACGGGGAGAGGGGGGAGATGGGATAGAGCCACTTGTCAATTGTTTCTTGTTCACAAAAGCACTAAGTGCTGATGTCATTAACGACCAGTAAGCAAATGAGCACTGCACCAAGCATTTCAGCATCTCATCCCTGAAAATAAGTTCTATCCTACTTACTCTTTTAGTTAGTTCAAACATTTCCCTATTGAAATATAATTGTTGAAAACAATCCAAAGCCAGCTAGCTTGCAAAGTACTGTACTCTTGCATCATGACTTCAAGCACCATAGACCAACAATTTCCCAATCATTACTGTAGTACTAACAAAATAAGGAATCCATTATGTTTTATCAATGAAAAAAATCAGGCATGACGACCCCCCACCACCAATTGTCTGGGTGCAGTGCTCATTTACAACTAGTACAACCTGCATCAGTCTTTGATAGACCTGCACTTTTGGTCTGCAAAACCAAACCAAGCAATATTAAATACACTTGTGCAACTGTAACATGGGTTGTGCCATTCCAAATAGTTTGGTTGAATGAACATGACACATCAAGGGAGAACTGATCATGATGGGTCAGGTTGCCAGACTAGGTTCAACGGCCAGGATTTATTAACTATTATTCTCCTGTCCTTTTGCTGCCTTCAATAAGCTCAAAAACCGCTGACAACACTGTTCCGTTGTTTTTGTGTGGTTTGTTTGTGCATTGTTCATTTTTACATTTAGTCAAGTTTTCACTAAATGTTTTAACATAGAGGGGAAATCGAGACGAGGGTCGTGGTGTGTGTGTGTGTGTGTCTGTCTGTGCGTGTGTAGAGCGATTCAGAGTAAACTACTGGACCGATGTTTATGAAATTTTACATGAGAGTTCCTGGGTATGATATCCCCAGACGTTTTTTTTATTTTTTTCGATAAATGTCTTTTATGACGTCATATCCGGCTTTTTGTAAAAGTTGAGGCGGCACTGTCACACCTTCATTTTTCAATCAAATTGATTGAAATTTTGGCCAAGCAATCTTCGACGAAGGCCGGACTTCGGTATTGCATTTCAGCATGGAGGCTTAAAAATTAATTTATGACTTTGGTTATTAAAAATCTGAAAATTGTAATTAAAATTATTTTTTATATAAAATGATCCAAAATTACTTTTATTTTATTCTTCATCATGTTCTGATTCCAAAAACATATAAATATGTTATATTCGGATTAAAAACAACCCCTGAAAATTAAAAATATAAAAATTATGATCAAAATTAAATTTCCGAAATAGTTTTAAAAACAATTTCATCTTATTCCTTGTCGGTTCCTGATTCCAAAACCATATAGGTATGATATGTTTGGATTAAAAACACGCTCAGAAAGTTAAAACGAAGAGAGGTACAGTAAAGCATGCTATGCAGCGCAGCGCAACCGCTACCGCGTTAAACAGGCTCGTCACTTTCCCTGCCTTTTGCACTAGCGGCGGACTACGGTCATTGTGAAAAAATGCAGTGCGTTCAGTTTCATTCTGTGAGTTCCACAGCTTGACTAAATGTAGTAATTTCGCCTTACGCGACTTGTTATTCATTATCGTGACTTTTACATACCATAGTGAAAACGTATTAACAATACATGTCCCCTATTGGCCTGTGCTGCCACGGGTGGCGTTAAATCTGAATTTCAACGTTGCATGCCACACACAACTCAATCTGGAATATTCAGTTCTGAACATGTCAACTTACTGTTTTATCAAGCGTTTGTGCATTTAAAAACATTGAGCACTTTTGAAAGAGCATTCCCAAACCAGCGCATGCTACATTTTCAAGATGGTACTCGTTCAGCCCCATTAACCCAACTGAAATTAGTTACTAGCTTAGACCACTTTTCAGTTCAAAATGCATGTTTCAAAAAGATCCCCATGAAAAGAATATACTGTGAAAATGGCTACATTTAATGTCAGGTTGAGAAAACAAATGAGGTGGTCTGGCAACCTTTTATCATCCTAGTTCTCACCCTTCCCCATCACAAAACGGGTCTCTTGAAAATTCAAAATATCCATGGTGACAAGCAATGTCACGATTCTGGTTGGTGGTGTCACAAACCAGCCTTGTTGTCAGTCAGACCGCTAGATTCGACTGGTAAAAAACTAATTTTAGTATGTACACAAATAAAAATGCTGTCACATCAAGTCAAAAGCAAGTTTGTCAAAAATGAATACAGTCATGCCACAACTTTAGTGTATCAAGTGGTGTTGAGTTAGCAAGGTGTCGAGTTAGCAAGTCAAGAGAACCCTGTACATGTTCATACAGCATGTCCCTATTACTCATCGAAAATGACAACACATAGAAATGCATGGAGGGTTCTCAGAGCAGGCTAGTAGTCAGTACCAATCTTCAGACAGAAACTCAAAGGTGTCAACCACTGATACAAACCTTGAATGACAGAGCTCTGGGAAAAATCTGGGACCCTGTGAGCATGTTTTTGTGCAGTTGGTTTCCAGAGCGCTAGCTGTCACAAATATCTCTGCCAACTTATGAGACGAAACAGTACAGACTGATCACTGTCTCTGATACACCAGCGTGCATGTCCCTAAGGAGTAACTTCTCTCTATGGTCTGTCAGCAAAACACATACATTTCTGGCTTGTCCTGGCAGTAGAGCAGAGACCGTACATGACTGGCTGGCAGACAATTCGCGCACTCTTTCAGCTCTGGTTAGTCAAGGAACAGCGCATTAAAGAGACAAAATTGCTGACCTGCGATACTATATGCCTCTGTGCCGCCAGGTGATCAGACAGCACAGTATAGACCAGTACTCCTTTCCTCATTGACAATGAAATAAAACAGTCTCCATACTGCCATCAAGCCACAGTATAGACCAGTACTCCTTTCCTCATTGACAATGAAATAAAACAGTCTCCATACTGCCATCAAGCCACGGTACAGACCAGCATGTGCTTTTTTGTTTTGTTTTTCAGCCTGAACATTCTCGACAGCATAGCAATGATTTAACGGTGTTGTGGTTGACTGTTGGCCGACCGGACAGTTTAGCCAGTTTGGGTTTGAGCAAGCAGGTCACACTGAGGAAAGAAGCGCACCAGCATTTCTTACTACTCTTTCTTCAAGTGTACAAGAAAAAATATGGCCTAAATCCCAGCAGTTGCCTTTATCAAAGTTTTGTGTTTCTTTACCTCCTTCATCCACAGTTCGGCCTTCTATCCCTCTCCTCCATCCTGTTTCAGTCAACAGTTTTATACAGGTAATCCCCCCCCTTAAAATTAAATTATTCACGAGTACTCATTACAACATGTACCCCTCAACTGATTCAAATTAAAGTTAAAAAAAAAGATCATTTAGAAATCTCCTCGCCCACCCACTTGATTCAAAACCAAAACCTGATACACCATCTCTGTAACACAGAATGTAGCAATGCTGGCCCCCATTTTCCATGCAACATTCTCAGGGCTGTTACACATTCTGCTGCACATGCTTGCCTGCCCAAATCCACACCAGAGTAGCTGTCCAATCTGCCTCACGAAAAGACATGTACGCTTTAACATGCTCAATTTGTTCAAAGTGTCGTCAGTTGGACTAACATGGCCAGGTTATTGTGGCAGGAAGTACAGAGATTAGAACCCCTGGAGCCATCTTGTCAGTGACTTTGGACTAAAAATAGAGAAGGCTGAGAACTGCGGAACTCACTGCTCAGTAACAACTTGCATGAAACAAAATCTGCTACTCTAAATTCTTGGTGTTTATTTTCATCAAAATGAAATAACCCTGCTTTGGAAAATAAACCAAGAGAAACAGCTTGACAAACTTTCTATTATTTACCCCCCCCCCCCCCCCCTCTTCTTCAAAGGATGCCACTTTCACCTTTTCCTGATTATTCCAAATTGAATTCAAAGACCTCATTGAAAAGCGTAGTTTGAATCTCAACCGAATTTAACTTGAAAATCGAGCTTTTCTCTTTCTTTTCTAACTACAGGGATGTTGTTAGGCATCAACAGGCACTAACATGAAAAATAGAATTAATTTCAAATTGTCAACAACTTTGCTGTCATTTCCGCATATTGGGGTAAAGTTTATGTTAAGGACGGACCTAATCTTCTGCAAACTGCCAAACCTTTATGGCCATTTCAGCAAAATTGACCTTAAAAAGAAATCTCTGAAGAAAGAGGCTTAATTTACAAAAGTGGCGCTTACAGGCAACGGGTGTAAGTCTGTCTCTCTCTGAATCCGAAACAATTTCATCAGGACGAAATAACCCTGCCCAATAACCTGGCTGTCAGAACTGTTTATGTACAATGAAACTGAATAGACAGTCCAGTGATAGTCAAAGTTGCAGTGCAGCAAACTTTTCATGGGTTTGCCTGAAACGTGATCGGGATCAACGCTCAGGGCTTTTGTCATCAATGAGCCAAACATGGTAATCAAATCCGAAACACTTGGAACTTTACACAAACTACAATGAATCTCCAACCAATATCATGACACAAGTCTAACTACTGTGGTACACAAGAGAATACACACTAAAAGACTTAGTCGCTCACACAAAGCGACAAGCCCACAAACACGAGAACATGTTACAAATTACTTTCTTTATATTTTTGTGTTCAACTTTCAAAGATAAAAAGTGCTTGAAATGATACAATTTCTACAAAATACTGAACTTTCATTTAGACGATACTCTGTTAACGATGGCACCACAGACATTCTCATCAGTACACAACTGATTTTTGGCTCACGTAAGTGTAGCCTATGCGATGATAAACTTTGTCTGTCTGTGCGTGCGTGCGTGCGTGCGTATGTATGTGTGTATGTCTGTGGTAGAAACTTTAACATTTCCGAGTCTATGGATTACGTCAGTCTCGGTCAAAAGTGTTCGACGTGTGTGATAGAAACTATTTGAAGACGTCACATTATGACGTAAGAGGGTTAGACGTCACGCAAAGGAATTACTGAAAGTCTCGGTCATTGTTATTGTGAGCGGGCCGAGACTTCTTGGCAGATCCAGGGTCTCGCTTTCTTGCATATAGTTTCACCTATGCTTACTGTGTGTGTGTGTGTGTGTGTGTGTGTGTGTGTGTGTGTGTGTGTGTGTGTGTGTGTGTGTGTGTGTGACGGAGTGATTGAGTTTGTGTTACTGTTTGTCGATTTCTTACGTGAGCCTTGAAGGCTTCGCCTCTTGTTTTCATTAGATTCTGCATGGTGCACTGACCCCTTTGTCAAAGGGTGTAAAAATGCACTAATGGAAACTCAGTATTTCAAACTAAAGCTTTGACACAATCTAACTTTAGATCAAAAAAGTCTATTTAAAGTACAAAATCAACATGCATCACATATTTTACAAAGAAGTCAAAAGCTGTGATTTTAGTTTTCACACTCACACATAAAAAGACCTGAAATCATCTTCTAACCCAAAAAAAAGTATATTTTATGTCTTGTGTAAAAAGAAAAAGAAAAAAAGATGATGTTATATTTGCTGTTCATTTATTTGGCAATACAATGACTTACTCTACATTCCAATGAAAGTTGTGAAGTCTTATTTTCTATGGCCATAAAGCGATACAGTAAAACCTGTCAAATAAGGACACCCTTGGGACCAGACACTTTCACTTCCGTTCCGCCGACGTTCCACGCGTTGGATTGGCTGCCTTGGAACTCTAGCAGCCAATCAAATGCGTCGACTTAAAACACTCACCAAGAATAGACTCTATCGGTATTCCAAGCTCTCGTAATCTCTCGCAAACTTCAGAGCATAGCAAAGCATGCGGTACAGCGATCTCGTGCGAGCTGCACAAGCCAAGGTTCGAAGTTCTCGCGATGTTCAAAGCATAACAAAAAGCGTGTCTTGCGAGAGCTGCTCAGATACCGAATAATATCAACTGATCGATTTATCGTCTTCTTCGTCGATCGAACTTCCCAGCTTGCTGTGGATGTCCGTATTTAGCAGGTATATGACTTATTATGGACCCAAAATACGTGTCCGCGTCCGTAATGCCGAGGTGGCCGTAACGTACAGGTGTTTTACAGTGTAAAGCATTCCGTGCCGAGACTGACTGTCCGTATTCTGCGAGTGTCCGCTAAGTCCAGTGACCGTATTTGACAGTTTTCACATCTTTGTGTACACACGTTTTGTGTCTCTTTCTTTTTAAAAACATGTTCAATATTCAACCCTGTACAACACAAAGAATTAACATTACTTTGCAAAAAATCAAACTTCTAAAGCAAAAATAAAAGATTACACAAAGCTTTATAAACAGAAACCTTTTCTCAACCAAAACGTATCATCAAGTTCAATACAATTCTTTGAGTTTTTGCAAGTACTGTCAAAAGTTCAAAGTTCCACCAATATGCTAAGTTTCCGTCTACATTAATCTGCAGTTAATTTGCCTAATCAATTAGCAAGAATATGCCTCCATGGCCTTACACCTGGTCTAGAAAATCAAATCACATCTTCACAGCAGTAATGACATAGCAGAAGATGCTCACAAAGTTTCTTCCCTCTCCTTTCCAGAAGGAATTGCAGTGAATTTGTGCAGTACTATATTTGGCCCTATCTCAGCTAGTTTCCATGAGGTGGTGAGTCTGAAAAGATGACAGTTCCCAAATACAACTCAGAAACATCCGGGGGTGCTAGATATTACAGCACAATCCTTTGACCAGGTGAAAAACTGCCTGGCACAGAACGTCCTTTTAGCACTCCACAGAGATGTTAACCCAGTATGGGATTCGAAGTGTACATAGCCACAGAATGATCATGTCAAAAGAAATCCTGTTCCGGTTTCTTTCTCTTGATGCTTAGGCGTGTTCGCTCATTTAAGTTCGCTGGTGTTTGCAAGTCTGTTCCTCAGAACTCAGGAGTTGGATACGCCAACTTTTCACTGCAAACTGGCTGCTCATGAGAGATAGCAACATTTGGCGCTTTCAAAAGAACTTATAGGGAAGAAAATCATTACTAAAACAACAGCTTTTTGCATGAGTCAAAACAAAACTTTGTTAAAAATCTAATGTTGGCACCAAATGTTGCTTCCATCAAGGCAATATTTATATAAAAAAAAAAAAAGAAAAAAAAAAAAGGAATAAGCACGGACTTTGTTCCTTAGGATTGGATAGAACCAGTCACAGACCATGCATTCGTGCTTTGCTGAATGTAACTGCAAGCACTGTCCAAATATTTTGTGTTAGGTTAACTTGACCCAAACCTGTGATCATTTTTACAACAATGTTGTAATGAGTGGATCTGTCAAACAATTAACCTCACAGTTCACATTAACTGTTGTACACGCACACACACTGTGTACGAGGAGAAAAACGACGGCTGAAGTAGAGCAACCATCAACCCATAAAACCAAAAAGTATCAATCGAAAAAGAGAAAGCCAAGACCAAACCTTGGCCAACAATTTCAAGTGTTGTGCACAGAAGAAAGTGTGCATGGAAAAGAAAGAGATGAGAAGTACAGACATACTTCCCAAAACAGTCAAAAATATCCAAAAAATGTGCAGGTACTTTCAAAAATGCACAAAAACACCAAAACTCATTTGTGAAATACTTGTTCAAGAAAAACTTTGAAAGAGATGAAGAAGAGAGAAAAATAAAAGAAATCATGTACAAGGAGACGCGAAAATGTTTAACCGAGTGAGAGCATAGTTGGTCTTTCCTTGCTGTTGTTGAAATGTCCTTCATTTTCTCGTCTCAGATGAAGCTCGCAAGCTTGATCTCATATTGGTAAGTAAGTCACATGCGATCCAAGTCAGTTGGTGGACTTGGCAGTTTCAGTTTGACAGTCAGTCAGTCACTCGGTGTGACCAAGCAAATGCTCTCATATCCATGGAGGTCACAGGGTGACCAACTTGAGGACTGTCTCTCACCTCAAGTGATTGTATGTTGTTTCCGTTATTCAGTGTGGGGGGTTCCATTCTCAGTCCAATATAAGTCATCAGTCATGTTTGTTTCGAGGGGCGCAGTGCAAGAGGCAGGTCAACGTCAGTTTGTTCAAAGGGCACCGGCAGTTCACTATTTATCCCAAACTAGCCTTGGACACCTTATGCAATGCAAAGATAAGCGTAACTGAACATTCTGACTGTTTCAGCATAGCATTCAAGTGCTTGGAGCAGAATCTCATTTTGGGAAATGCAGTCAGAATTTAACCTTCAGCTTCTCTGGGCACAAGTCTCTACCATCTCGAAACACCCAAAGTAACTAACTTACGTCAACTTGCCTCTTGCAAAGACCGGAGCAATTTTCCAGTTATCAAGTTTGTCAGCAGCAGGCAAAATGTCAAGCAATTGTCAGGGAGACAGGGAAGTGTGGGTGCACTAGACTAACGACCTCAAGCCTTCACTACGCAATAGCTATCTTTGGCACTTGCACTCTCCAGCCTTACAGCGGCACAGAGATCTCGCAAAATGAGCCGACAACGGAACGTCACCTCTGAGGCTGAGCTCATGCCAATCTAAATTTATGGCAGAAACTAGGCTCTTGCACATGCACAAGAACACGATTCTTATAGTTCACTCTCACATGTTGTTCCTCATTCACACAGACAAAATGGCAGTTTAAGTAGCGGTCCAGTCCGCAGCAGTATTTCCTTGTACGCTGACACAACCTTGATCTAAAGCACACGCAACTTAGAATATTTAAACACACCCACAACTACACAGCCGATTTGAACTGTCACTATCACACAAGAGATTTTCTGCAGCCAAAGTGCCAATCCTGTTGATGTTTCCTTCACAGTCTGACGCTCTGTTCCACTTTTCCTTCGCTCGCCGCTCTTGTACAACTTGTCCCGCAGAAGACCGCTCATTCAGCAGCTTTTGTACTATCTCACACACTACTCCACAAATCACGCACACACCACTACACAGTCACACACACTGCTAACCTGTCACGCACACACACACACACTGACATCACACGCTACTAAGCAGAACCAGTCTACTCCCCGTTGACAATTTGTTCTTTGGGTTTGGGCACTATGCCCACCTTGACTTTGGCCTTACTGTCCGAGTCACTACCACTCAGCTGGGGTGGGCCAGCTTTGTTCTGTGCGGTGGAGGAGGAGGAGGGGGTGGGAGGGGGCCGGCGGGCTGGCCTTTGCTCTTTGGGCACTACCTGCTGACTGTCCGACTTGGAGCCCTTGGCAGACCCGTCCTCCCCACCTCCCCCGTTTGTCGTCGGAGGTGGATTGCGAGGTGCACCCCCGTTCGTGTTGGCTAACGATGGCGCGCCACCCTCCTCCTTCACCGGGTTTGGGGGTCGGTTGGGGTTCTGGCCGCCCCTCCCCCCGCGTTCCCCCTGTCTGGCTCCCCGGTCAGAGCGGTAGTTGGAGACGCTGGTGTCTGTTTCTGTGCCCGACGCAGCGCTGTTGGTGCCCCGTATCCTGTTCCTCCGCCGCCGTCTCCTCCTGTCTCGACGGCGATCATCTGAAAGAGAGCAATGTTAGATTACGACTTGTTACGACAGCCATGTCTATACATTTTGCTTCTAAAACATATTGGGGCATATACATTCTGACACTAAACTCATAAGTGGATGTGGGGTCCAAAGCTCTGCCTGAACTTTTTTTGCTGCAACTGTTCCTGGATCCTTGCTTCAGACCTGTATTTTCTTCCCGCAGAGACCTTTCAGAAAGACGTCATTCCTGATTCTTGCAGACCCCCACGCAATTCCACACTGAAGGTGTTTTCAAACCAGGACCCCCCCTTGACACCTCTCTCCGACACCTCACCATCCGACAAGATTTGACGTCTTGTGTTTGTGAATCTATGTCAGGATTATTTATTGTAGATCTCTGATCTTTCTTTATTTGGTGTTTAACGTCGTTTTCAACCACGAAGGTTATATCGCGACGAGGGAAAGGGGGGAGATGGGATAGGGGAAAGGGGGGAGATGGGATAGAGCCACTTGTTAAGTGTTTCTTTTTCACAAAAGCACTAATCAAAAAATTGCTCCAGGGGCTTGCAACGTAGTACAATATATGACCTTACTGGGAGAATGCAAGTTTCCAGCACAAAGGACTAAACATTTCTTACATACTGCTTGACTAAAATCTTTACAAACATTGACTATATTCTATACAAGAACCACTTAACAAGGGTAATAAGTGAAGAATTTTATGGGTGAGAAAAGGAAAGTAAAAGGACTTTGGGGAGGCAGAAATAAAGAAACAAGAAAAAGATCCTAATTAGGTTCACGGCATCGAGAGTGATGCAACCTTCTCTCAGAAGTTAGTGGAGAAGGCTCCCCCATCCACCACCCGGCGGACGCGCCTCTACGCCAATTAGGGGGCGCGAGGACAGAAAGAAGAGAGAGAAAGAAAGTTACCATCTTGACTGTTGACACTAGCGTTGTCTAATACTGTATCATCATCATCTGTCATTCGTCGACGTGACCTGACGTCTCGAGACTCCTCGTCATCATAGTTAACTGCAAAAGAAATCCACACAACAGCTATCAACATTCACTCCGAAAAGTGTGTTTCCTACTTATTTTAGATGCAAAAGTTTCTTTGCCACTTATCAAAGCTGGTTTTATGATTTCTATCAGAAAGTAATTCCAAAACTTTCCTATACACCCTGACACACACACAAATTAAATCAACAAAACATCTTTCCCAACATGGTAAGTTTCCAGAGCAAGCTAAGTTTGGAATTAATTCATCAAACATAGACAACGTCCTTCAGTTAAAACATGCATACAAACAATTAATCACCTGTGTTATTAGATCCCTTCATCACCTCATTTTCTTCCAACGTTTGTTTAGGCAATAGAAGACCACACACACACAAGACACACAGAACACCTACACGAGCGAGGCCCTTGACCCTGATGGTAAGGATTGTTGTTGTCATGATGGTAACCGTCGTCATAGCCACCGCGGTGGGGTCGTCGGTCGTACCTATTCCCACCGTAATCTGAGGCAGAGAGGAGAAGCAAGCGTCTACTGACCGATCATGCAAGACAGAGCACGGCCCTCAACTAACAGTCCATGTTAAAATGTTAATATGATGCTATGCTGCAATCACCAGACACGTCTTAACATCAACAATCAATCAATCAATCAATATGAGGCTTATATCGCGCGTATTCCGTGGGTACAGTTCTAAGCGCAGGGATTTTATTTATTTTTTTATTTTTATTTTATGCAATTTATATCGCGCACATATTCAAGGCGCAGGGATTTATTTATGCCGTGTGAGATGGAATTTTTTTTACACAATACGTCACACATTCACATCGGCCAGCAGATCGCAGCCATTTCGGCGCATATCCTACTTTTCACGGCCTATTATTCCAAGTCACACGGGTATTTTGGTGGACATTTTTATCTATGCCTATACAATTTTGCCAGGAAAGACCCTTTTGTCAATCGTGGGATCTTTAAAGTGCACACCCCAATGTAGTGAACACCTATTTATATTAACAACGAACAACAGCAACCACTGGTAAATCAGTAAAAGAATATGAATGAAAATGAATCCAGCTCAAAACATGTGGATAATACCTACAGCAACATGTCCCTAATCCCTAGGCTACTTCACATCTTGCAAAAAACACCCCAAACCTGGATAAGTACTTTTTAAATGAGAAAAAAGAACAACCTAAAGATAAATGGATGCAGGTACAATTACATCTAAATACACACAGACATAAAAACTGAATCCACTACCCCTCTCCCCCCACTTATGTTTACTCTCATGTTTGCATCATTCTAACAATAAAATAAAGAAAGGATGACTAAAATGCAACACAATCCAGTATACTAGACAATTTCAAAGCAACATCAGTGCCATGTTTCCTGCGCGGAGGGTGGGGTTGGGGCAGAGAAGCACTGTTACTGTTAGTAATCAAACATTTCTGTGGAATCCACCTTCATAAGCAACGCATTATCTCATTCAACGAATGAACCAAACAAGCACATTCACAACACACAAACACAAAGAAAAGGCACCGCAACAGGGCGGCGTAGGGAATCTGCTCTGCGTAGCATTCAAAGAAAATATATTTAAATAGTACAAGTAATTTCCTTTTCTTAAATACAATTTTCATTCCTTTGTAACCTTGTTAGAGGGGACAAAAGTGAGCGAGTGTTATTGTCAAGGCAGGTTTTCAACATCTAGTGCTAATCTTGGGCAACATGCTATTCAACACAAGTCTGTTCTTCCAACAGCTCATTGCATTCCTCTGCTGTTCCTTAACAATACTCACCAGTCAATCACTTCTAACTGATTAGTGACAATCAAGTGCAACAAGCAGGTTAATCCAGCCAAACGTCAGTGACAACAAATCTTTAGCCAGTCAGTGTCATGGAAACTGGTCTCATAAACAACCCTTATCCAATCACAGCAGGCAAGAGCTAGGCAAGTCATCTCCATCCTAATTCCTTCTACAAGAGCGTCCACACAAACTCAGAACCCTGGTACAGTACCACAGACATTGCACCTGTAGCTCATCCTCACTATTCTTGGTGCCAGAAATAGACCTGGCAATGCCAAGAGTGGGCAGTCAACTCATGCAAGCAGAACAGTGGCTTAGACAAGACGGAGGCACAGCAAGCAATGCAGGCATAAAGATAGAAACCAAACACTCACCGGACTCTCTACTGGGGTAACCCCCACCCATTCCTCTACCTCGGCCACGCCCTCCTCGCCTATAGCCCCGCCCCCTTCCACTCAGCACGCTGTCTGTCAAGTAGCCCGATTGCCTGCGTTCCTCCTCCACCACCTCCGAGGACCAATCACCAACAGGGGAGGGCTCCTCTCCTTTAAAGCCACAGAAACCCAAGGTTAACTGTCGGGTTGCATGCCCAGTGAAGGCTTTTTCCTGATTCAAATCTTTTTAATTTATGCTGCTCCAGAAGCAAAGGCACCTTTATATACCCTGGCTCAACCTTTAACGGCAACACACATAGGGCTACTGACAGCGAAATGGTTTCTGGTCTGATTCATGGGGAAAGGCAACCAGTGCAACCACAACTTGCCCCCAAGTGCTAACAGGAGGGGGGGTAGTTATTTTATTTTCGCAGGTTTGTTCTTGTTCAAAAACCGTCAACCTCCTGTCCCTCAGTTTGGTATCCCTCTTCATTTTCATAATTTTCTTTACCTGCTTCCAGTAGCTAAATGAATTATTCCTTTCCAAGCATTGCCATTTATCTATGCACTCTGGTAGATTCTTCGCCTAAACAGATTCAGTCTAGACTATCCAATGTCTTATGCCTTGCATATTCCACTGTCTGTGTCTCCCTCTCAGTTCATGTAAAACACAAAAACTCTAGTACACATATTCTGAGATGAACAAAAAGAACATTACAAGAACCCAAAGTTGAAGCAGTAATCTGAACTTTGAAATGGACAACTTTTAACAAAATAAAATAATCTTGAACAATTAAATCTAACAAAAAACACTGGTCACATAAAGTAGTGTACACACAATATATTGTAAGCAGAGCAGAATGTTGAAATCCACTATTCATACTTATACACATTTTTGCCATCATATAAGCAGTGGAATAGGTCTCCAAAACTAAATGAACATAAACCCATGGCAAAAAGGAGTGAAACAAACTGCTGTAACACAAACTGAACAACCTGAGGTGTACAGATTAAGTTAGAACTCCATACGCACATCGCCAGTCCATTTATGTCTCAGCTTGCATCCGCAGGCGTTTTTCTTCAAAAGAGCAGCATAACGCACACACAAGGAGGTACGCTGTTTGTTATTTATTCTATTTTCTGCTTTTTGTGTGTGACAGATCTTACTGACCCAGATGTGGATACAAGTGCGCTTAGGGAGTCCTAACTTAGCTCAGCAACACATTTTAAGATACATTCCTTCCCATGTAAATGATTATGAGCACCTTGACAGAAGTGTCCAGGGATAAGCGCATCCTTCCAGTTGGACACATACCACACACCAACAGTCTGGCAGCTTTCCCTACAGAGTGGGAATCTTTGACGCAATTCATTTTGCAAATTGAGTTAGGCGTCACTTGCAAAAAACTTCCCACTGCACAGAAAGTAGTGAGGCTGTAGATTGTGTCCAAGTGAAAAAACAGACTAATTCCTTGTAAACACCCAGTGGTTAACATAATCCTTTACATGAGAGGCATGGCACCTTTTGTATAAAGTCATCGTTTGTCATGATTATTGTTAGCGATTGTGTACCTGGTCTGTCAGTATTCCATCGACGTCCTCGACCTCCCATGCCCCGCATACCTCCTCGACCGCGACGATTCCCATCGGTGTAAGGGTCGTTGCTGTTCCTGTGCAAAGAAAACACAGCTTGACTTATAAGTGCAATCAACACTTTTGGATAATGCATAAAACTGAATTAGATCTTCAGGTTGCAGTTGAAAAAACAGGAACAAAAGGCAATCAGCCTTTAATGATTAAACTAACCACTTGATGTTCAGAAATAAAACATTTGTTGGGAAATACTACAACAGCCATCACAGGATACATGAAACAAGAGGCGAAGCCTTCAAGGCTCACGTAAGAAATCGACAAACAGTAACACAAACTCAATCACTCCGTCACACACACACACACACACACACACACACACACACACACACACACACACACACACACACACACACACACACACACATAAAGAGCATAGGTGAAACTGTGCAAGAAAGCGAGACACTAGATCTAGATCTGTCTGTCTGCATGTAGCCTACTTACAAGGACACGACTGCCAACTAGTCTCGGCGCGCTCAAAATAATAATGACCGAGACTGTCAGTACTTCCTTCGCGTGACGTCTAACCCTCTTACGTCATAATGTGACGTCAATGTAATGTGACGTCTTCAAATGTTAGAGTTTCTACCACAGACATACACACGCACAGACGCACGCACGCACGCACAGACAGACAAAGTTACGATCGCATAGGCTACACTTACGTGAGCCAAAAATGACCTTAATTGCCAATTGAAGAAATTGTTTTGACCCAAGTTACGAATTCTTCTCTTGTTATCATCACTTCTTTGTGGCTCTTTCCATCTAATGAAACGTTTTTATCCCCTCTCCATCTAATGAAACGTTTTTATCCCCTCTCCATCTAATGAAACGTTTTTATCCCCTCTCCATCTAATCAAACGTTTTTATCCCCTCTCCATCTAATGAAACATGTTTATCCCCTCTCCATCTAATGAAACGGTTTTATCCCCTTTCCATCTAATGAAACGGTTTTATCCCCTCTCCATCTAATGAAACGTTTTTATCCCCTCTCCATCAAATGAAACGTTTTTATCCCCTCTCCATCTAATGAAACGTTTTTATCCCATCTCCATCTAATGAAACAATCTGGTTGAATAACTGCATTTATGCTTTTCATGCTGTCAGTATTTTCTCATGCACATCCAACTTTTCTATGCTGGCTGTACAGAACATGCAGAAGTACTGTAAGCTGCATACACATGCTATTTCTAAAGTTACAAACATACAAGATTTAAGTGTAGAACTTGAAAGATGTTCCCAAGGATTGTGAAATAGGAAATGCAAAAACAAAGGATTTCAAGGCAGCATGAGCACATTTATCAATAAACCCTAGTAGTGTGTAAAGTTTCAAAGCTCTAGCGTCATAACATCCAATAAAACTCTAACGTTAAGATTTTCGTCTACAGACAGCCAGCTTGCTGGCCTCTGCTCATTACACCAGGGCCTAGCATTGGAAAAAGTGAGTTCAGCTTACAAAGGCGGGGATTTTGAAGATTTGTTGGAGATTTTTTTACCTAAAATGCCCCCCCCCCCCCCCCCCCAAAGAAGATTGAGCAACTAAATTATGCCATAGTCCGTATCGGCACATTACTTCTTCTGACTTGCCTTCCGCCTTCGAAACGCAGGGTCCCCACTGGTTTTTAGAAACAAAATTCCATGACTTTTCCATGACTTTCCATGAGCCTCAATAACATTTTCCATGACTACATCCACAGGTCGCCATTTCCGAACACGCAAACTTTTTACGTCTTGTCACTGCCAGTTTTGACACTGGCTTGCTTTGCACTGAATTTGAGTCGGTTTCTACGCAGTGTCTCTTCGACAAGCAAGGCAAGCATTTGCTACGCAGTCAGATTATCGGTAATGTTTGCTGGTCCTGTCATTTCAAAGGTTGATTTTTTTTCTTTCTTATTTTTGTTAAATTCCATGACTTTCCATGACTTGAATTGGAATTCCATGACTTTCCAGGCCTGGAAAATTAAAAATCAAATTCCATGACTTTCCAGGTTTTCCATGACCTGTGGGAACCCTGGGAACGAAATCCAGCTGTTCTCACCTCCAGGAATACCTGGATTCTTTGTCACTGAATGGCTGACCACGTTCAACAATGTCGCTTCGAGACATTATTTCAAGTCCAGAGCCACAAAACACCGGCACAAAGCATGCTCGCGCGATGCCAGAGGAAGTACGTGCTCAAGCAAACTGTCAAACCGATTGAGAATTGAACCGAACGGCGCACAAAACGAAAGCGGGGACTGTTTGGGTTTACCGTTTGTGAATAACAGGTTTTTGCATTTCGGCGTACACCAAATCGAGTTCCGCGTACTGGAGATGTTATTTCGGCGTAAAGTACGCCGAACGGCTTACAATGCTAGGCCCTGTTACACAAGTCTCTCCTGATTATTCAGAGGTGAGTGGAAAAAGGTCTCAATGGTATCATGCCTGAAGCACTTACCTACCTCCTTAACTTCCAGTTGACAGGTGTCAAACATGCTGAATGGAAGTGGCTTGTAGACAATTTCCCTGAGCTTTATTCATGCCAAGAGCTGATAGGTATTACTGTGGTAGGCAAGTTAGATGTTAATCAGGGGGGAAAGCACCGCAAAGCACACTTACCCACCATACCTGCGATCACGGGGTGGGGGGAAGTAGGAACCAGACTGTGGGCCTGATAAACTCTTCAGCTGCATGTCAATCTCCTGTTTGGCTTGACGCAGCTGTTCCACTTCCTGCAACAACAGTTCACTGGTGTTACCTCACCAATAGTCTCATTTCAACAAACAAAATGACAAAGTCAGTTTATGCTGCAACACACGTGTACCACAAACACATCCACTGCCACGTACATTCATGCCTTTGCAAACACACGTAGTGATGTACACAGGCACATAAAGATATGAACACAGACACACACATTCGCAATCTCCATGTGTACCACCAAGACAACCACTGCCACATATATTCATGCCTGCACAAACACACATGTTAACAGACGCATCAAGATATGAACACCGACACACACATTCTCTTTATCTTCATGTGTAGCACCAAGACATCCACTGCCACATATATTCATGCCTGCACAAACACACATGTACACAGACGCATCATGATATGAAAACAGACACACACACATTCTTGATCTCCATTCTGCATGCACACAAACACACTCTCTCTTTTCCTGCAGTGAATGTTCTCCCTTTTCTTACCCAGTGACTACAAACACCCCATAGCAGACATATTTACAGCGACTCTACTGCTACACAACACTGACTGACTGCAGCTAGCATTACCTTGAGGTGATCCAGATGGTACTCCAGCAGAAGCTTGGCATTACTGATGCTCTCCTGTGTTCCCACAAAGATGAAAGGTACCTGCGTTGGGCCGGGGTCCGTCTGCTGTAACACGAGCGCAATCAGCGTGTAACGTTCAATGCATGACAGCCAACACAACCAATATGCACAGCTGTGGGTGCTGTTTTTGTGCACATCAAATGACATCCTCAGCGTTAAGACATAGAGATACTGCATCATCCCTGCTTACTGATGCAGAGGTTTTTTTCATCGTAAATCAAAATACACACATCAAAGAAGGTTCTAAGAACATCCAAAATGACATTAAATTAATACAGCATTGAATTCTTGCAGATTTCAAATCCACAGAAAGAGGGTGGTTGGGAGCAAAACAATGCACATAAGTCAGGCAACAACTTGACTTGACTTATTCCTGTAGACTCCCTGTGGAGCATAGGGCCGCACAGGCAACAACTTGCTATTCGCCTATTTCTTCATTGGTTCAAACATATAACGCAAGCGTAGGCTTTTACTCCATATTTCATTGACATGCACACACCTGGGTAGACGTTCTGTATGATAAACGTTACAATGATAAACGTTACAATGATAAACGTTACAATGATAAACGTTACAATGATAAACGTTACAATGATAAACGTTACAATGATTGTAAGGCTTCTTTTTAAGCCTACTGTCTATATGATACTTACCGAGACAGTACTATTCTTGCACATTATCTATTATAGGCCGAAAAAATTGGACAAAACGCTGAGTGGGTACAATTATCTCCCATAACCATGCGCCACCGTGGATCCCAAGCACTGTCCGAGTGCTTCCCCCTTACAGGATGTAGGTGGCGCGTCCTCTTTCTTTATGAGCTGCAGACCCTCAAAAAGCCCATAACATATCAAGAGGGGAGGCGGGAGGGAAACTCTAATAGTACTGTCTCGGTAAGTATCATATAGACAGTAGGCTTAAAAAGAAGCCTTACAGTCAATATAACACTTACCTCGACAGTACTATTCTTGCACAGAATACCAGAGTGGTGTGAGGGTGATATGTAGAGTATTAAACTCCTTAATCAAAATCACTTAAATCCAAGGATTAAGATACCCAGGCAATTTTCGAACAGTACTACCGTAAAATAAAATATACCCAAGAAACATACCTTAGACTGACGTGACCATGCTAGCAACCACTGCTGTGTGGTGAACTCAATGTCAAAGTCCAGGCCACTCAAAGCTTGAATACCACTGAGTCTACGGCAAGTGGCTAAAGCGATGAGGAACAATTAGTCTTAAAAATCAGCAACTTGATACTGATGCCTGCCAGGGGTTCAAACTCATTGCTACGCAGGAGTTTGAGGACCAGAAAGACATCCCCCTTGGGAAATGAAACCCGAGGTTTAGACACCGCTGCATTGCTAATACCCGAAAGGACATTAGCGATGAGGGAGGACCTGATCAAGTGTTCAGTTCTGCGACCAGTAGCGGCCGCAATCGTGGAAGCGATGGCAGATCTGTATCCAAGAAGAGTCTTAGAAGAAAGACTCTTCTTTTGATACACTTCCACCAGGAAGTTGGCCAAGTCCTGTGTTGAGGGATAAAGCGGCTTTATCCCCTTGGACAAGGCGAAGGTGGCCCAAGCTCTCCAGCGTAAGTCGTAGAGCTGATTAGTTGATCGCCTCTTAGCGTTCAAGGAAAACTCTACTGAACTCTTGTGCAATCCTAGTGCAAGCAGTTTGGAGCGCACAAGAGCCATGCGGTCAAGCACAGACTCTCTGGACGTGGATGAGGGAGGCATGATCGAGGCTGGAGCAGACCTCCCCCGTCCAGATCCAGAGGTAGAGGGTCTACGTGGGTGAGACCGCGAAGATCTGGAAACCACGGAGCTGTTGGCCAGTAAGGCGCGACCAAAATCAGTCTTGGTCGTTCCTGCAGATATTTTGCCAGCACCCTCGGAATCAGAGATGTCGGGGGATAGGCGTAAGCATCGAGGAGCCTCCACAAGAGAGTGAATGCGTCCAAGTGGAACGCATTCATGTCTCGAAAGGGGCTGACGTACCTGGGAAGCCGAGCGCTGAATCGAGTTACGAACAGAACGATCAGAGGACGGTCCCACCTTGCCCACAGACGCTGTAGAACGTTGTGAGCGATGGTCCATTCTGTGGAGAGAACCTGATCGCCCCGACTGAGAATGTCGGCCAGGGCGTTCAGTTTCCCCGGAACGAACTGGACTGACATCCGGACCTGATTGGTCTGGCACCAGAGCAGAATCTCCTCCGCCAACAGGGAGAGGGACCGAGAATTGGTGCCCCCCTGGTGGCGAAGGTAAGCTAAGCATGTGGTGTTGTTGTCCCCGTTGAAAATCAGAGGGGCCAAGGACAGGCCGAATGGGAGGGCCCGAAACTCGAACACCGTGCCCTCCCAAACGAACCGGAGCAGATGTCGGTACCCCGGGGCCACCAGGATGTGGAAGTAAGCATCCTGGAGGTCCCAGACATGGCCCAATCGTTTGGCCGGATGGCCAACCGGACCGACGAAGGGGTTTCCATCTTGAACTTGCACCTGTGAAGGTACAAGTTCAAGGTGGAGAGGTCCAACACCGGCCTGAACCGGCCGTCCTTTTTGGGGACGGTGAACAGGCGGGAGCAGAACCCCAGAGAAGGCTGAGAAAGGGGGTAGACCGCCTTCTTCTCGACCAACGAGTTCACCTCGTCCTGAAGAGCCTGCCATCTGGCAGGCTCTCGAGGAGGGGGGAACGTCCAAGGTAGAGCGGACAATGGAGGTTGTGACGACAGCGGTAGAGAAAACCCCGACCACACCACCCTCAAGAAAAACTGGTTGGAGACCAGTCTGCCCCACATGCCGCGGGCCCGAAAAAAGGGAACCGACGGACGAAAGAGGGGCAACTTGAGGGGGCGTCAACGTAGGGCCGGGACTCACTGAAAATTCTGCTGGCGGGCAGGCGCAGGCTTGCGACCACCCCCCCCTGGTGGTGCTGCTTCCCCTTATCTGTCTGAGCACCCTTCGTCTTGCTTGGGAACGCAACAGGCGCCTAAGAGGAGGAAGAAGGAGGCAGTGAAACTGGCTTCTTCTTCTTCTTCTGAGGCTGGGAGCTGGAGGTGACTGTAGCACTTCTCTTACTCCCCGCCGCCGTCGCCGAAGCAGCGAGGCCAACCATCAGAGAATCAGTGTTCCTCTGGCGTGTGGACTCCACCACAGAACGAACAGTGTCCGGATGAAAGAGGGAAGAAGGCTGAGGAAACGTGTTCCTCAGACTCTTCCTCATATCCGGAGGCACTATAGAAGTAGGCAGAAAATGATCACGGAACAGGGCCAATAAAGTGGACCCGTGTTCCAATGGCCAATTCTGCCGCAGACGTCACGCACGATCGCACGGCATGCAAAGCCCGATCCACTCGAACCGTGTCAAGGACCCGAGTGGAATCGGACTCTGCCCGATCGGGAGGGTCCAACAGTGTGGACAGCGTGCTCATCCATGTCAAGGCCTGTGAATGGGCCTCGACTGTGGAAGAAACGGTGGCCTCAAGATTGTGGAACGAAGCAGAGCTCAGTTCCACCTTCTTGACCGAAGGCACCTCCCCAACGAACACATCACCGTCAGCCCCACCCTAAACACTCGAAGTCTGGAAAGGGAGAGTTCGAGAGTCAAAGGGAAAAGGGAGGGACGAAACAGATTGGACACGAGGAAACAGTGGAGGTGCGCCTCCCGAAGGAAAGCATGGCACTGAACCCGCGTCCTCCCGAGGAACATAGGTCGCGTTTGCACGTGAATCTGTACTCCTCAGGCGATGTGCTGCCGCTTCCACCGTGGCACTTAGACTAGGGTGGAACGCGAATTGCCGGCGGCCGGATCGTTCATAAAACGAGCCGCCGGCAGACGCGGCGTGAGCCTCCCGCGCCCGGGCCGAAGCGGACTCAAAGGACGAGAGGGCGTCTCAGGGAAGGACGTCCTGAAACTGTTCAAACGTCCTTCTAGCTGTGCGAGGACGAGCCTCCTGCCTCTCGTCCTCAGACCCCGGGTCCACGTCCTGTGTGTCAACACTAGACGACAGACGCTTAAGAGAGGCATCCGTGACGTCAAGACGCCGCGTGATGTCTGTCATGTACTGTTGGAAAGTACGAAGCATAACTTCGGAAGTTCCATCAGAAACCGGCAAGGGTAGAGGTTCAGTGTTAACCTCAGGGCGACCCTGATCCTCCTCCCTATCGTCCTCCGACTCACTCTCCTCTTCACTTCCCGACAACTCCTCAAAAGCAGGAGTGTAGGGAGCTTGAGGGGGAAGAGCCGAAAGCGATGAAGCAGGCTGTGAAGAAACGCCCACAGAAGCAAGAGGCCGCGAAGACCCCTGCCCCAAAGACGAAACGTCTCCAGCAGCCGAAGGGGGAGAAAAACAACAACCCTGCGACTGTTGGGTCAGCCCAGCCAACGAACCCCCGCCATTTATAGACTGAACAGGAACCCATCGGGTCTGATCAGAAAAGAAATGGTCCGGTCCGGTCGGGGGTGCCGATCCGGTCCGGTAGGGTGGTCCGGTCCGGTGCCGTACCATCCGGAGGTCCCGTTCAGCACCGAACCATCGTACCCACAGAAGTGTTCGGGTGGTTAGGTCCGGACGTGGACATACCGTACCATCCGGACCCGTAGGTCCGGTGGTCCGGTATGGTCCGGTTCGGTGCCAGACCATCCAGACCAACAGAGGTGGTCGGGTGGTCCCGCACCGGACCATCCGGACCCGTAGGTCCGGACCCGTAGGTCCGGTACCATCCGGAGGTCCTGTTCGGCACCGAACCATCCCTACGCACAGAAGTGTTCGGGTGGTTCGGTCCGGGCGTGGACGTACCGTACCATCCGGACCCGTAGGTCCGGTTCGGTGCCAGACCATCCGGACCAACAGAGGTGGTCGGGTGGTCCGGACCGGTCCGGTAGGGTGGTCCGGTGTTCCGGTCCGGTGTTCCGGTCCGGTCCCGTACCATCCGGAGGTCCCGTTCGGTACCGAACCATCCGTACCCACAGAAGTGTTCGGGTGGCTCGGTCCGGACGTGGACACACCGTACCATCCGGACCCGTAAGTCCGGTATGGTCCGGTTCGGTGCCAGACCATCCGGACCAACAGAGGTGGTCGGGTGGTCCGGTCCGGACCGGACCACCGGTCCAGCACCGGACCATCCGGACCCGTAGGTCCGGTCCGGTCCCGCACCATCCGGAGGTCCCGTTCGGCACCGAACCACCCGTACCCACAGAAGTGTTCGGGTGGCTCGGTCCGGACGTGGACATACCGTACCATCCGGACCCGTAGGTCCGGTTCGGTGCCAGACCATCCGGACCAACAGAGGTGGTCGGGTGGTCCGGACCGATCCGGTAGGGTGGTCCGGTGTTCCGGTCCTGTGGTCCGGTCCCATACCATCCGGAGGTCCCGTACGGCACCGAACCATCCGTACCCACTGAAGTGTTCGGTCCGGACGTGGACCTACCGTACCATCCGGACCCGTAGGTCCGGTGGTCCGGTATGGTCCGGTTCGGTGACAGACCATCCGGACCAACAGAGGTGGTCGGGTGGTCCGGTACCGGACCATCCGAACCCGTAGATTCGGTCCGGTCCCGTACCATCCGGAGGTCCCGTTCGGTACCGAACCATCCGTACCCACAGAAGTGTTCGGGTGGCTCGGTCCGGACGTGGACATACCGTACCATCCGGACCCGTAGGTCCGGCATGGTCCGGTTCGGTGCCAGACCACCCGGACCAACAGAGGTGGTCGAGTGGTCCGGTCCCGACCGGACCACTGGTCCGGTACCGTACCCTCCGGACCCGTAGGTCCGGTGTGTTCCGGTTCGGTGCCAGACCACCCAGACCAACAGAGGTGGTCGGGTGGTCCGGTCCCGACCGAAACACTGGTCCCGTACCGTACCATCCGGACCCGTAGGTCCGGGGGGTCCGGCAAGGGCCAGAGGTACTGTCCCGCACCGGACCCTAAGGTCCGGTACGGTCCCGTACCATGGGTCCCGTCCGGACCAAACCCGGAGGTCAAGTCCAGTCGGGACCCGTGGGTCCGGTTCGATCCCGACCCGTAAGCCTGGAACGTTCCGGACCCTTGGTCCGGACCATCCGTCACCCGAACACCAGACGCTAAGGAATGGCGTGGGGTCAAGACGGTCCGGTCGGAGGTGTCGGTCTGAGCAACAGAAACAATGTTCCCGTCGCCCTGACCATTCGACAGAAGTACCACGTTCTGTCGAACACCTCCACGTCCAGTAACTAGTCGGCCGGAGCGTTTCAAGAGGGACAGCCACCAGTCACACGGACGTCAGAGGGAACCGTAGTAGCAGTGGTCGTAGGCACGAAGCCTGAAACCCCTGCCCCCACAGGACCGCCCTGAACGGGGTCAATTCGCATCCCAACCCCAGCGGGGAGGGAATTCAGAGACCCCGTCATCTCCTCCGATCTCCCCCCCCAGGAGGCCGAAACTACTGTCAAAACAGCAGCAGACGACCCAGCGAGGGAGTTCAGAGGAGGACCCGTGTCCCTCCTGGCTTCCACAGCGGTGGAAACCGAGGAGGGCACAGGAGAGGCACCGGAAAAGGAAGATTTTAATGCCAACTGCACCCGGTGTTCCCAGGCGGTCACCCATCCAAGTACTAACCGGGCCCGACGTTGCTTAACTTCGGTGGTCGGACGAGAACCGGTGTTTTCAACGTGGTATGGCCGTTGGCTGTCAAAACCTGAGTCTCTCCAGTAGCCCCTAGATCGGATTCACCAACCCCCAAAGAGGGTTGGGAATCGACCTGCCCCCGGATTCGAGCCAGGGGGGAGAAGGAAACCTTCCCCCCAGGCTTGAAACCGGGAGGAGCTGAAGCCTGAGACTGAGGGCCGGACAACGGCGTCGAAGGGGGGGAAGCCTGTTCCACTGAAGGAGAAGGAGAAAGAAGCTTTTTCTTTCCCCTCGACCTTCCCCGAACCTTCGACGGCGCAGCCCCGCCCGAAGTCCCAGGCTCAAGCCCAGCCTGTTTGAGCAAGCTCGCATTGAGCTTGCTCAAACAGGCTTTCTCCGCCCTCCCTCGCCGCAAACGCAAAGCGTTTGGGGAGGGAGAGTCGGAGCGCCGAAAGATCCCCTTCTCCGTGCGTAAAACATGACGCTGGGCGCCCGGAGAAGGGTTGCCCCCGGCAGACTCTGGTTCCGTAGAACCAGAGCCCAAAACAGGACGAGACATCCTACCTCGCCCTGTACGTACCCTTAAAGACCGAGAATTAACAAAATTCAAAGAAAATTTAGGTCAATACTCAAGTGAATGCGGCGAAACGAGAAGCAGACGACCGGTCACCACGAAGTAGGACGGGAGGCACGCCGAGTCCGCCACACAAAAACGGAGGCACAAGTTGAAGGAAACACAACGTAGCCTCAAGCCAGAAGTGGAATAACACACAATAATCCAACAGGTGATAGTCCACACAGAAAAGGAGCCTCTTAGTCCAAAATAATCCGGGAGCGTAGCAGAAACACAGCCGGTCTGACACGCGCGAAAAAAGAAAGAGGACGCGCCACCTACATCCTGTAAGGGGGAAGCACTCGGACAGTGCTTGGGATCCACGGTGGCGCATGGTTATGGGAGATAATTGTACCCACTCAGCGTTTTGTCCAATTTTTTCGGCCTATAATAGATAATGTGCAAGAATAGTACTGTCGAGGTAAGTGTTATATTGACAAACGTTACAATGATAAACGTTACAATGACCTACCATTCTTGTTTGTTGGTTCTGAATTTTGGAACGTTAGCAGTCTATCTGGTTTAAGATTTGACTTCATATTTCATCATCCCATTGCTGGCAAATTTGGGTTGCTTCCTCCCAGTGTAAAGCTGGCAGCAGCAAGAGTGGCTCTACTCAGGTGTGTGCATGTATAGGATTAATCAGCCAGCCACTCGTGGGATTCCATCATTCAATCAATATGATGCACTACCACAGATGGGCATTAAGTACCTCGTCCCTGTGTTCCTGATCGTTGTCCCCTTCAATCTTGACCCTGATCACACCAGACTTGTCCACGATGTCCTGGATGTTGCGGCCGTTCTTACCAATCACCTTGGCTGCAATACACAAACACATCTTTAATTTGGGGCATTATACGTGCGTTATCTTTTGCAATAGAACTCACCTTCTAAGGCCCCCCTAGATTTCAGACTTCACCTTTTTATTTTTTAGACCATTGCTTTTTTTGTTTTACTGGTGTTCTGTTCATAACCTCACCTTTTTAAGACATGATTTTCTCAGTTTGTTTTAGATCTTAAAAGGGGGCTTCCACAGTATCTCCCAATTCAGAACTTTTCAGGCCAACAGCTCTTCAAGTTGCTACTGCAGTTTGAGAGAGAGAGAGAGAGAGAGAGAGAGAGAGAGAGAGAGAGAGAGAGAGAGAGAGAGAGAGAGAGAGAGAGAGAGAGAGAGAGAGAGAGAGAGAGAGAGAGAGAGAGAGAGAGAGAGAGAGAGAGAGAGAGAGAGAGATAGAGAGAGAGAGAGAGAGAGAGAGAGAGAGAGAGAGAGAGAGAGAGAGAGAGAGAGAGAGAGAGAGATGCAAAAGGAAGCAACAACAAAGGAAGCAACTCACCCACTAAATCCCTGGGCACCTGGAATGTTTCCTCTGAGAATTCCAGCATTCCCCTGGCCTGCTTCACCGCCTCCATTGTCTGACACACACATTCAACAATTCAGACTGTATCACACATTATAATCAAATCATGTCCAGATTGGCTTCTCCTTCATTTACAACTTATAAGCTAGATGCAGGCTGAAGAAAATATCTGAACAAGAAGGGCAAAGCCCATACGACTCACATGCTTTACACATTTTTCCTACCAAAATACATGTGACCTTGACCCAAGGTCAAGGTCATCCAAGGTCATGCAACACAAAGCTGTTAATTCAAGACATAGGAAGTACAATGGTGCTTATTGGCTCTTTCTACCATGAGATATGGTCACTTTTAGTGGTTCACTACCTTATTTTGGTCACATTTCATAAGGGTCAAAGTGACCTTGACCTTGATCATGTGACCAAATGTGTCTCATGATGAAAGCATAACATGTGCCCCACATAATTTTTAAGTTTGAAACAGTTATCTTCCATAGTTCAGGGTCAAGGTCACTTCAAAATATGTATACAATCCAACTTTGAAGAGCTCCTGTGACCTTGACCTTGAAGCAAGGTAAACCAAACTGGTATCAAAAGATGGGGCTTACTTTGCCCTATATATCATATATAGGTGAGGTATTGAATCTCAAAAACTTCAGAGAAAATGGGAAAAATGTGAAAAATAGCTGTTTTTTAGGCAACATTTATGGCCCCTGCGACCTTGACCTTGAAGCAAGGTCAAGATGCTATGTATGTTTTTTGGGGCCTTGTCATCATACACCATCTTGCCAAATTTGGTACTGATAGACTGAATAGTGTCCAAGAAATATCCAACGTTAAAGTTTTCCGGACGGACGGACGGACGGACGGACGGACGACTCGGGTGAGTACATAGACTCACTTTTGCTTCGCATGTGAGTCAAAAATGGCTGGGTTCCCAGGGACGCCTAGACCCAGGAGCAGCACCCTAGTGGGTGCCCAAAAAGTAGCAAATTTGAAGGGGATCTGATGGCTTTGAGGAAACTTTTTCTCTCTCTTTGGATCAGTTGCTTTCCACAGAAAATCGCACATCCGAGGATATTCTCGCGACTGTTTCTTACAATGTCAAGAAACTGCAAGCACACCTGACTAACATGATGCGTAACCAAAACGAAGCAAGCACTCACCTCTCCATAAACTTTGAAGGTGCAGGTGGCTTCGTCTAGCTCAATGCCAGTGATGTGCTCGATCTTGCGGGCCTGCTGGATGTTGGCTCCATGCGTGCCGATGGCCAGACCCATCAGGTCCTCTCGCACCACAAACTCCTCCATGTAGCCCGACCGGATCTTGGTGCTCTGATCATCAAACACAGCCTGCTGTCAAAACCACCAGTCAGTCATCTCATGCGATCATAATTCACACAATCTTTACCCCCATTAAATTTAATGAGTGGAGGACTTGGCCTTCACGAGTCGATTAAGAGAAAAGTATGTTCGAGTCGTTGTTTTTGCTGTAGTAAGTTTTGTCCTTTTTTCAAGTTATACAGAGGTAATACAGTAAAACCTGAGTCTAGCGGACCCTTGTTGTAACGGCCACCTGCTACATACGGACAGTTTATCATGGAACGAACACGATTTCAACAATAACTAACCTTTAACGGACAGACACCTGCCACTTACGGACGCGGACACGATTTTTCGGACCGTAGGAAGTGTAAACACTGTCACAAACGGACACTACGTACATGAAAACGCAACTTCGAAAAGACGAAAACAATACATGGTGGCTCTTGCTCCTCGAACTATCGCGAGACGAAAATTTTTTTTAAATCTCGCGCACGATAGAATCCGCGGCGACTTCCTGAGGAGTCGGGAAGACGCAAATCCTGTGTAACGTCAAGGATAATGACCCAAAACGCGACTTACGACCGAGCTTTTGGGGATGATTTACGACTTTTGCGCATATTTCGAGCAGACGAAAACACAACATGGCGGCTCTCGCTCCTCCAACTATCGCGAGAAGAAATAACAAGAAGGGCAAAGCCCATACGACTCACATGCTTTACACATTTTTCCTACCAAAATACATGTGACCTTGACCCAAGGTCAAGGTCATCCAAGGTCATGCAACACAAAGCTGTCAATTCAAGACATAGGAAGTACAATGGTGCTTATTGGCTCTTTCTACCATGAGATATGGTCACTTTTAGTGGTTCACTACCTTATTTTGGTCACATTTCATAAGGGTCAAAGTGACCCTGACCTTGATCATATGTGACCAAATGTGTCTCATGATGAAAGCATAACATGTGCCTCACATAATTTTTAAGTTTGAAACAGTTATCTTCCATAGTTCAGGGTCAAGGTCACTTCAAAATATGTATACAATCCAACTTTGAAGAGCTCCTGTGACCTTGAACTTGAAGCAAGGTAAACCAAACTGGTATCAAAAGATGGGGCTTACTTTGCCCTATATATCATATATAGGTGAGGTATTGAATCTCAAAAACTTCAGAGAAAATGGGAAAAATGTGAAAAATAGCTGTTTTTTAGGCAACATTCATGGCCCCTGCGACCTTGACCTTGAAGCAAGGTCAAGATGCTATGTATGTTTTTTGGGGCCTTGTCATCATACACCATCTTGCCAAATTTGGTACTGATAGACTGAATAGTGTCCAAGAAATATCCAACGTTAAAGTTTTCCGGACGGACGGACGACTCGGGTGAGTACATAGACTCACTTTTGCTTCGCATGTGAGTCAAAAATGAAATCTCGCGCGCGCGAGATCCTGATACATCCGGTTTTTTTCTGCACGCTATCTTGTCACGACGACTGTCTTGTTGACAAACGAAGATTCGCGAAAGAAAAAGAAAAGCGCCAACTCTTGAGTAGAGAGCTAATAAAGTAATCGCTAATCGAGTGAAGTGGCAATCCGCGGCGACTTCCTTGGGAGTCGGGAATACGAAAATCCTGTGTGTCGTCAAGGATAATGACTCGGTGTTATCTAGATGGTGAGAAGGATAGCGAAGCAAAAGTACGCAAAGAGAGGAGCCTGTACGAAGACCTCAACGATCGTGGTCAAGTTTAGCAATGCAAGGCGACGAATCATTCATATGAGCGAAAAGATGATTCGGGAGAAAAGTCGTTATGCTTTCTATCGAGTTAGGACATTCGGATTTTACTGGTTGCGCCACAATGTCAAATGTGCTTCACTCAGCGGGGAGCGAGTATTACGCCATGAGTAAATTTTCTTTGAAATTTGAGTTCAAGTTGTTCTGCTGTAATGTGTTTGGGTGTGTGTGTGTGTTTTGATATGACAGTAAACTGCAACTGTGTGTTTGTGTTTAAACATGACAGTAAATACACGGCAACCAAATTCATGACCGCCCGGGCCAAAAACTCAAACCCCCCTTTTAAGACCCCCCCTTTTTACGACCTAATTTTGAAGGTTTTTCCAAAGTCGTAAACAGGGGGTTCTACTGTATGTATTCAATAGCTCAATTCTCTCTCTCTCTCTCTCTCTCTTTTCAGTGCTCTTTGTAAAATATTGCCCCGGCCCCTCCACTTGTGAAGAAAGGACACCTGTCTCATAGGGACACCATTACCATACCCCAAGGGTGTCCTTTAGAGACAGGTTTTACTGTAGTGTCTTGTCAGGGGTGTGGGATCTTTAGTTTCTACTGTGTGAAACACCCGCAGTGAAGCGTTTTAGATCAAGACTTTGCTAAGATGCAGAATGTGGGGCGGTTAACTTAAACTTGTATAGTGATGAACACATTTCCTCCATGATTAAAATATCTCTGATCTGACCCTCCACTGACCCACCAAAAATGCACAAACGAGAAACAATTTCGCAGATATGATACAAACCTGCAGTTTCTTTGCAGCTTCTTCAGTCCTCTGTTTCAGGAGAAGCTTTTGACGAACATTTCTGAGAAACATGTCACCAATCATGGTTGCTCGCTTGGTCACAGCTGGGTTTGTGGACTGGAACACATAATAATAATAATAATAATAATAATAATAATAATAATACCAATATTTGTAACGAGCACATATCTCACCAACAGGCGACTCAAGGCGCACATACACTCATTCCTGTTGACTCTTTAGCACCTATGGATTACCACACTAGAAACAGGAAACATGCACACTGTTTCACATACAAAATGTACAACTCTTCCTTTCTGACATCCTACAGTCTTTACAGACACAAACAGAACATTACGTATTTTTAGAATCAAAAAGTGTCTCCACTCTGTTGTGCCAGAGCAGACATAAAATCATCCCTCAACCTTTCGTCTCACCCGCACCAGATGCCAAGTCTTCAAGCAGCTTAATACTTTGTAGAAATAAGCCTTGAAAAGAAAACATTTCCAACAAAACACACTGCCGCAGCCCCAATACCTCAGAGAAAAACACTCCACAAAAGGACAGAAGGACAGGAAAAGGGCGACAACTCACCAAGACATGGATGGAGCTATCCGTGGTGTCGTAGGAGACAACAGCGCCCCCACCTAAATGCTTACGAAGTTCCAAAAGCGCTCCCTCTCCCTGACACCCATCTCGAAGGTCTGGTGGCACCTCCAGCACAAACTGGTGAAAACTCTCAGCGGTGATGGGTGGGCTGCACACACATAACATGCTCTGCTGGTGAAACAGTGATCAGGTGTGGCCGTCTTGCAGCCCTGCAATCAGCCTCAATCATATCATATAACAAAGTTTGATTTCTGAAGAAAGTTGGATGACTGAGAATTCTTCCCATTCCTGGCGGTTTTGGATCATCACCTGGTTACAGCAAAGTACCACACCTAGACATAATCTGAAATTATGAACAAGCGAGGTTGCCACTCCCAAAAAATTAAAAACCTGAAAGTACGCTGCCCCTGCTGGGGGGTACGGGCGGCAACGCCCCCGGTGTACGTTGACAATTTTGAAGATCTGAGAGCCATTATTTGGCCTCTTGTAGTCCTCACCTGCAAATTCTTCTTGTGGGTCTCGTGATTAGCATGCAGAAGTAGTGCTTTCTTCTCGCTGCTCCCGTATTTGATAGATTTGGAGCAAATGATGCAGAACCCCATACCAGTCAAATCGATCTTCTTCAGCCAAGTTGGATGCTCTGTGTTTGTGTCATTCTTCTCTGCTAGCCATTCCGACTTCCACTTGTTTTTTATACCCGCCTCCAGTTTCTCAAGCTTAGATGGATCGTCATCCTCAATGATGTACGGCATGTTGAAGCGAAATTTGCAACGGTTTTCACAACAAACTTCCTCGCATCAACCAATTGCATCCATCGAGAAAAACGGCGGCTTTAGCAATGCCCGGATTCTGTCCTCCCGCCAAAAGAGCTTCAAAACTCGAATCAAAATCTCTAGTCAAAACTCAACCAAGCGAAACAAACCGAGATTTTTTTTCTCTGAATTTTTTTCCCCGCAACAAAATTGAAACACGGAATTTCCGGCTGTGGACATTTTCAAAAACCGGAATTCCGGCACCTTGCCTGAAGAGTGGCAACCATGAACAAGGCGACTTTACCTGATCATAATAAAACTACACAGATGCCTTTTCAAAACACCAAACGGTCACTTCCAGGTAACTCTTGACTCACTCTCAACTTTACACACAATTACTTGATCAAATCTAACACTATGACAATGAAATCGTTACTCATCTCTAGCAAGACAGTACTTTCAGTTCTTCCAGACCTCCCCCGAAGAGCGTCCCAAACAATTAGACACAAACATTTTGTGACTCACTTTGCGCTGACCCGGCGCACCCGGTCGACTGGTAGAATGTCGGTGAAGGAGCTGTCCCATCCTATGTACTCGACCACTGCAAACTCTCCCTTCAACATTCGAATCTTTGCCTGCCACCAACCCAAAGCCTCGTCTTCCGAAGCCTTGGACAAAACCTGCAATCAAAGGCCAGACATAACATTATTACTGGCAATACAAATGCCATTGATAAATTATACATTCAGTTTGACCTTTGCCCTAGTTAGATCTATGAAACAATCATAAGTTTGTCCTTAAACCTGCAATACAAAAGGGATTGGGACGAAAAGAGAGCACTATTCGTACATTCCTAATACTAGTAATAGACCTTTACAGTATCTGAGCAGCTCTCGCAAGATATGCTCTTTGTGGTGCTTCGAAAGTCACCAGAACTTTGAACTTGGGCCTTCGCCGCTCTTGCGAAATAGCAGATCCACATGTTTTACTGTGCTTTGAAGTTTGCGAGAGCTTGGAATACCGATAAGGTCTTTAGCATCTGACTTGTACCGTCACAATATTAGAATCCAATAAAAATAAAGGTCATTCCAGAAGACAAAGCTAGAAATAGAAAGCTCAAACAGCAAAGTGACAATGACTTGTACAGTAGAAGCTGTCTATATGACCAGCCAAGAGACCAACCAAAAGTGACAATGACTTGTACAGTAGAAGCTGTCTATATGACCAGCCGAGAGACCAACCAAAAGTGACAATGACTTGTACAGTAGAAGCTGTCTATATGACCAGCCAAGAGACCAACCAAAAGTGACAATGACTTGTACAGTAGAAGCTGTCTATATGACCAGCCAAGAGACCAACCAAGAGTGACAATGACTTGTACAGTAGAAGCTCTCTATATGACCAGCCAAGAGACCAACCAAAAGTGACAATGACTTGTACAGTAGAAGCTGTCTATATGACCAGCCAAGAGACCAACCAAAAGTGACAATGACTTGTACAGTAGAAGCTGTCTATATGACCAGCCAAGAGACCAACCAAAAGTGACAATGACTTGTACAGTAGAAGCTGTCTATATGACCAGGCAAGAGACCAACCAAAAGTGACTATGACTTGTACAGTAGAAGCTGTCTATATGACCAGCCAAGAGACCAACCAAAAGTGACAATGACTTGTACAGTAGAAGCTGTCTATATGACCAGCCAAGAGACCAACCAAAAGTGGTCTTTATAGACAGGTGGTCGCTATGAAAAAAGTGAACCATATCAAATGTTAAAGACACAGTGCAGCTCACAGCCTTCGTTTTGCGTTTTTGTTGCAGCTGAGTGCATTTACAGTTCAAAAATCCTCCTATGGTAGTAAAACAAACCCAAAACTACCCTACGACGACATCTGTGAAGCTCGACAGTTTCTTGTTCACGCGAGTGCATAAATTAACCTAGTTACTACGTTGGTGTTTGGTCGGAGTTCGATTCAACTTGAGTGATTCCGGCCTCCATTTTGTTTTACACAAACTCATGATGACGTCTGACATAGTTTGCTAGGGACGTGTCTTTTTGTGCATGATGTGGTGATCTACCTGATCTAAATTTAGATCCAAAAATAGGCCAAGACCAGCCAGGTCCGAGTACAAAATTAATTCGTAACAAGAAGAGCAAACGCTCGATCGAGTCACTTTCGCAGTTCTGAATATTATATGAGGCATCAGATGGACAGGAAGAAATTGCTATTCACAACACAATACAGATGTAAATAATTTGATGTAAAGAATAATCCTATAAAGTTTGAATCAAATCCGATGAATAGTTTCAGAGATATGATATTTCAATTTTTTTCCTTCAAGACATACCTGTGACCTTGAAAAAGGTCAAAGGTCACCAAAGCAGACGTCAAAGTGTAGAGGTCACTGGGAGTCACGTTCACATAAAATTTGAGCCCGGTCACTTTTATAGTTTCCGAGAAAAGCCCAACGTTAAGTTGTGTGTTGCCGAACAGAAAAGGCTAGTTATCTCCCTTGTTTTTCTGATAACGTTCGTAAAAGGCTACAGATGTAAATACTTTGATGTAAAGAATAATCCTACAAAGTTTCAATCACATCCGATGAACTTTGTCAAAGATATAAAATGTCTAATTTTTCCTTTGACGCTGACCTGTGACCTTGAAAAAGGTCAAAGGTCAACGAAACCATCGTTAAAGTGTAGAGGTCATTGGAGGTCACGACTAAACAAAATATGAGCCGGATCGCTTTGATAGTTTCCGAGAAAAGTCCAACGTTAAGGTGGTGTCTACGGACAGCCGGCCGGCCGGACAGACTAACACTGACCGATTACATAGTCACTTTTTCTCAAGTGACTCAAAAAAATTGCAGTTCTTGACTCTTTGGGTGCAAGTCAATGAAACTTGGTAGTTCTTCTAACGGATAGCTGTCTGAGGTATGACTAAAAGCCCCAGGGGCTCCGTGCACCTGGATTTGACAAGTTCAGTACCTTTAACGAAAACATCAGTCGGGAATCCTTTTGGGTTGTCACTGTAGGCAGGTGGTTGTAATCTGGAGGTGTTGGCCCGGGCAGGTTACACTGTATTAGTAATCTACAGCGCTACCAGTGATCATTAGGACATCCTTTGGACCAGTCACAAATTTCTCTTCGCTGCAGGTGTCCTTTCACAAAACTTCAGTTACATTATTTTGCTAACTGAACAGAACATGTATCTTTTATCTGGAGATGTTCTTCTATTGCAGAGGCCTCCAAGACCTGGGAACCCCTGTTTTGCACTTGGAGTATTCTCAAAGAAACTTTGCGTAATATCAAAAAAAAATAGTGTGCTCCACACAGCGTTCGAACATCCAAAATACTGGGTCCAGGGTTCCTGCAGGGCAGAGCTGATACAATTCAAGGAGTTTTCAAGGACATTTCCAGGACCAAATAAATGCTTTTCAAGGACATGATTTTCCCCAAATTAATGCGGTTCTCCGCGTCTGCAAACTATTAGTCATTCCGTAGTTGTTTCCCTTGCTAACTTCCGGGAAGGAAAGCAACTACGGGTGACTAATAATAGTTAGTTCGTCTGCTTTCGTTTTCACTCGATCTTTTATTCTCCCAAAATGTGTGTACTGTATTTGACGAAAAAAAAGGGGGTTACATTTTTTTTTAAATAAGACAAGCTGCTGACGAAATGTATAGGCAACAATTTGGAAATGAGTTGTTCTTCGCTAATGGTGACTGCGGTGGGTGACATCAAGTAAAATCAATTTTTTAAATTACGGGGAATGATGGTGACAAAATAAGATAATTACTGCATTCTACTGATGTAGCAGTATCAACAAAATCACCATGAAGGAAAATAATATGACAGAAGTAGCACTTATTCCTGCTTGTTTTCGTTTTTTGTTCACAAAATGGCGGCCAAAACGTGGAATGACAGACCCCTGCCATGTTCACAACACATTTCAAACCGACAGCTGCTCTAGAAAGGATAACTGTTATCATTCAACGATAACTTATACTTGGATTAAACTGCACAAAATCTTATTTGGACAACTGACCCTCTCCTGCTCGCGTGCTGCGTCCGATAAAAAACTGGTAACCTTCGAATGCGCGGCGTCACAAATCCGATCCACTGAAGAAAGACAATTTGCCGGCCTGAGCGCCAGGAAGGCAAACACACATTTTTATTTTCAAATCATGGCATCATTATCGATAGATGAAGATATTTGGTCGCGTGAATATACATCCGTGTACCTCGCAACGGTGACTTTCGTATCTGCCGTCACAAATGTTCGCCAGGTTACCCCGATTTTCATTTCTTCGCTCGCGCAGTTGAGCATGGATTGTTCTCGTGCGGCCTCAGTCCGGAAGACGGCAGGGTAAACACACAAATAGTGATGATGTCCCGAGCTTTGTGTACTACATAGAAAAGTTTGTGTACGGCAAAATTGATGACGTGTCACAGAAGCGAGGTAACTCTGTTCGCAGGTTACTTTCACGCGAAATGTCTCTGTGCCACCGCGGTTTCGTCCTGAAAATCAACCGTATCGCATTGATTTTGCGAAAACTGAAAGTGCAGGTAAGTTGCACAAGTTTCCTTAATGCTTACTTCGTAAAATTATTGATGTTAAAGTTGATAGTATGGTTATTTTAGAGCACAGGACTTAAAAATTATCGGGAGCTATGCAGCGACCGGCCATTCTCGAATGGTTTCATTCGTACGCAGGTGACCACAGATAATAGTTCTGCGAAGTTTAGGTGGCACTCTTCGCTGTTTTTTGGCAATACAGTTGCAGAACTGTTTGTGTTGGTATTGTCTCCTTTATAACATTCATTTGTAGCATAATTTGATTGATTGCACCAGTACAGCGTAATACATGCACAAGTATTGGCAATTTGGTGTCGCGTGATTTGCAGGTTACCTCTTTCTGTTTTGATACATTTGAGCAGTAGTTTGCATTTGATTCTAATAATCTGTAGGTATTCCAAGTTACACCCTTTTAAACAATCACTGACCAAAATATCCCTGCCCTGCTGTAAGCAGTTGTGTTGCCACAAAAAGATCAAACTACAAGGTAACCTGCAAACGGTGTCACAAAATTACTGAACCTAACAACACTAAACTGTACATCAAAAATTCTTCAATACATGACAAACTAACAGCAAACACTCTGTTGTCATGGAGTTTACTCAAATTGTTTCACAGAATTAGTTTATAGATATGCTGTGTAAATTTGGTGTCACAAAGTACTGCAGGTTACTCCATTGTGACCCCCACCAGTCAGTCTGCTTTTTTGTCCGAACCATAAAAGTTCCTGACATTTTCTTTTTAGACTCAAATAATACAAGGGCTCCACTTGACAGGAATAGTATTTTCCAGGTTGTAGCTGCATTTTGAAAATTTCAGTAAGTTTCCACTGTTTGGTCACCAATAGCAAAGAACAACTCAAATATCAAGTACTTTTCAATGACTATTTAACAAAACTCTATTTTCAAGCACTTTTCAAGGCCTGGAAAAGGTTTTCCAATTTTCAAGGAGTTTTCCAGGGTTCAAGGACTCTGTACGAACCCTGTGGGTCGACTTCGGGATGCGCTTGTGAAGAAAAGTAGTCTAGGAACTTTTTTCATCGTATTTTATTTCAACGACCGTACTAATCGTATTTTAGCAATTAAGCGTACAAAATCGTATTGGTTCCCAGGTCTGGACCTCACATTACAGTGTGCGGGGAGTATGTGTGAACACCCACCTCCACTTTCTCATTCTCCCTGAAGTCAGGCTTCGCTGTGGAATCCTTGGGTGGCAGTCGCACAGAAGTAAGTGGAACATGCTTCTCTGGTTGCCAGCTGAAACACAAGTCAAAGTTTCAATAACTTTCATGACTTCAATAAAAACCAAAATGGAAATATAGCCCAGGTTCAAATACTTGGGAGGTTCATCAAATTTGCAAATGGATCCGGTAACAATGTCAATTCAGATGTCCCTATTCCGGTTTCTGATTAACAGCAAACTGTTGACTGCCATTTCTTACAAAAAAGCCAGTATTTTAAATTTAAATACAAACCATGTATTGTCAATGTAATTGTTATAAGAATGTAACACTAACACAATGCTTTGCTGAATAAAGCTCAAAACTAATCATGGAACAGACAGCACAAAAATCAGACACATTGAAATGTGCACAGGTACATTTTCTCTTTAACACAGACATACCAGTTTTCATGTAAACAACTTACTTGTTTTCAAATTCAACAGAGGCTTCAGTTGCACCAATGCTTTTTAAGAATGCCTGAAAAACAAAAACCACAAAAAAAACACGGTTAAACAAGAGTAACTGGCATTAGTTATCTTAGCCATGAGAACCTGCAAAATATAAAGTTCTAGTTTTTACAAAATATAAATGAACCCACCATTTTACAAGCCCAAAATAACTTTTTCGGGTTTGTAGGTTTTGTGGAAGAGTGCCCTTTTCTTGCAAAACCCCTGACAAACAAAGGATGGACCAATCACAAGTGAGGGATCTGTCGGAAACATGTCAACTTGAGCACATGTTTTCGACACACCTCTCACTAGTGATTGGTCCCTCCTTTGTTTGTCGGAGGTTTTGCAAGAAAAGGTCACTCTCCCAAAACCCATACAACGTTGCCAGTTATTTTTGAAATCACATGTCAAAAACTTCAATTTGAAGTTAGATTTAGTAATTTTAGATGGGGTTTTCCCGGGTTTTTGGAGGTTTTCGGAGTCAAGCAGTACACTACACATGCACTACATATTTTACAGCAAATCAAAGGGCGTTACACAAACTTGGCTTGGTGCACGCCTATGCTTAGCTCATTACAAATCACGTAATCTTAATGCGCCTTTTGACGCGCTCCAGGGAATGGTAATAGGACAATTTCAGATTTTATGCGCCAATAGCGAAAGGCGCACTAGTAAACCGATTCCTGCAGAGTGCAGGCATGTTGTCAAGATATATTTTCTTGAATCTCAGGTAAAGCTTAGCTTGATTCATGGTACTCCCGCGTGCTCAGTTGTAGCCTGTTAACTGCAAGTCAAGGAACAAACAACTACCCCCCCACAAAATTGACTTGGTCCCATACTAGGACAATTCTTCTTTCTTTATTTGGTGTTTTACGTCGTTTTCAACCACGAAGGTTATATCGCGACGGGGAAAGGGGGGGAGATGGGATAGAGCCACTTGTTAATTGTTTCTTGTTCACAAAAGCACTAATCAAAAAATTGCTCCAGGGGCTTGCAACATAGTACAATATATTACCTTACTGGGAGAATGCAAGTTTCCAGTACAAAGGACTTCACATTTCTTACATACTGCTTGACTAAAATCTTTACAAACATTGACTATATTCTATACAAGAAACACTTAACAAGGGTAAAAGGAGAAACAGAATCCGTTAGTCGCCTCTTACGAGCATAGGGTAAATTCAACCAGACCAATACGTCAGACCAAAAAAGTATTCATGTGCTGATCAAGTCTCCTGCAGGGGCAAAAATTCAGCACCAACAGATTTAGTTTAAAAAGTAATAATCGACACAGGAGACTATTTTGAAATGTCCACAGTAACTTTGTTTTCATTTTAATCTAATTAAATATATTTAACTCAATACACTACATGTACATTTTCATTAACTTTAAGTTTCTGTAATCCTTAGCAAGACCCATGCGGGGCAAAAAAGGAGGTGAGACATTCCAAATACCAGTACCGTCCTTGTTTATTTAAAACTGCCTTGACGGTGGTTAGAGTAGTGCCATATAGAATCATACAGAAGGAGTTAGTGATGTCGGTTAGACTTAAAACTGTTTAGGCTTCTTTCAATCTTTCTTAGGGTCGAATATTTCAGAAGACGTTTGCTGAGGTGGCCAAAAGGCTCTAAGATCCGAACTGCTTAAAATCCGTTTAATTGGCTTGAAGCACGCCTATGCTTTGCTCATTCCGAAATACATAATCTCAGTGCCCCCTTTGACACGCTCAAAGGAATTGTAATGCGACAATTTTAGATGTTATGCGCCAGACAACATCAGAAGATATTTGCTGCGGTGGCCATAAAAATCTATGAGTATGAGTATGATCCAAATTGCTTAAAATCAGTTAAATTGATAATAACCCAACTGGTAGCTTAACAAGATGATTACTGAACATGGATACCCTTGTCTGTAGTTATAACTTACATGTTTTCCTGCAGCACTACAAGTACCAACTCTTCAGACTTCTCTGTGTTTCTGAGTCTAGCTGACAATGACATTTGAGAATGAGAATTCCTGCTAGAAAATGATTCGACAAGACTAAAAAGAATGATTCTGGCATTTCCAGCAATGACAAAATTTAATCTCAGTCGTGAAAGTATTACCCAAAAAAGTTACAGAATCAACCATTTACACCATTCCATAACAACATGACCTGTTTTTTCCTTATAAGGAGCAAAAGACGTTTGGTTAGACGGATACGGGATAGTTTTGCACGTCAAATAAACCGGCTAAAGACGTCCTGTAAAGGTGTCATTCGGGCATAGCTGGGTGATTAACATGTGAGCACGGGCAAGAACTGATCCATTCTTGGAACAAGAAGTCTGAAAAATTTGTCAGGAAGCCTCAAAGACTTCAAGCGTGAATCCTGCCGACGTCATTTATGGTGGCATCACGCCGATGCCGCAATGCGCCATTCATAATAACATGCTTTTGTAAACACACTGGTCCCTTAAAACGATGCATTGATGGCTTGAGATTTTAAGGAAAACAAGCATAACGTGCATAACATGAAAGCATGCAAGATAAAAGTTGTGACCTTATAATAAGCGCCGTTGTTCCCGCAGACCTCAACCGAAAGGTCCTCCATTTTGGATGATGAGAGACTGCCGGGAAATTCTTACAATCAAAATATTATCATGCAACTATTTATTTTCTGTCACAAAAATGATAGCATTCATGATAGGTCTACACATCCATATCAAAGAATAAACCATTTAGGTGCATATTCATTATTCTTCTGTCAAAAAACGTGCGGTCTCATGCATGTGATTTAGGGTAAACAAACATGGCGGCGCATTCGTCCAGATTTTAATTCTGCTACAGAACAAATCATTTTGTGACAATGTCTTCCTGTAGTGACGTCGAAGACCAGTTCTATGATGCCGAGGACAAAACCCCATCTACGTGAGAATATTTTGTTTTGAGATTTCTTGCCTGTGTAAGACCTGTGCTGTGAACCTCATCTGTAAATGCGAGGAGTAGGCTTTTTCTCTTGAACCTAACTTTGAACAGTCAGGTCAGATGAGTTCAGATTCGTCACACGGACAGTCAGACGACTCTGGGTGCCTTAGATTACTATGCAACTTCTTCGAAGACAAAGAAGCTCCATTTGCAGTCAGATGTTTTCCCTTTGCACTTGAGACTTGAGAGTAGAAAAGGTGCCATATAAAGAAAATGTACAACTACAATGGACGATCCGTGCTACAGGCTTCGACCACAGGCGGAAGGTATCGTCCACTGGACTACTACTATCACAGAAAGACGTAGTCCAGTGGACGATACCTTCCACCTGTGCTTCGACTTCGAGTGTATTGTATACAGATTCCTTTCCATGTATAAACTGTGATAGTGAACCTATAAGATGACTTGTAAGAAAGTGTTCATTTGGGCTAAGTTTTAGAAGCATAGGAAAGTAACTTCGTAAGCGTACAAAATATAAACAACACCAGCAATTTGAGTAAATGAGAACACTATAAATAATGCAAGTTACGCACAACCAGTCTCCTGGCATCAATGACTTTTCTCCTCTCAAAGTAAGGGCTAAACTGAAAGCAAAACTTTGAGAACAAGTGTTTAAAATTAAATTGTCATTGTCAATTTCAAGGCCAGTTTTAAAAGCTCTATAACTAATCATAGCTGCAAGCCGTTTCGCAGCGTAAGACGTCCCAGAACTTCTTCTTCTTCTTCAGCGTCCCAGAATTTTCTGGTTACGTGTGAGCTCGTTTGCCCATTTGGGTTCCCCACACTATGCTCCATAACCCACCGAACTCTGACATGGATTACAGGATCTTTTCCGTGCGCACTTGGTCTTGTGCTTGCGTGTACACACGAAGGGGGTTAAGTCACTAGCAGGTCTGCACATAAGTTGACCTGGGAGATCGGAAAAATCTCCACTCTTAACCCACCAGGCGGCAGCGACCGGGATTCGAACTCACGACCTCCCGATTAGGAGGCCGACGTCTTACCACCACGCCACTGCGCCCGTCATAGTCCCAGAACGTTTTACTGCCGTGCCTTAGAAACTCTTCGCCCGAAGAGACTGAGAGCGCTGTTAGCGCCTCTGCCGTCTGCGGCATCTAAAAAGCTGGTGCGGAGGACAACAAAAATGGCGGCCAAAGTGTTTGGGTTTTATTTCAACGGCGATACTTTCTTTAATACGATGATTATAGCGCATGAATTGCACAAATTATGGGATGATGAAAAAGCATTTTAACTCTAGATCTTTTTGAAGAAAACTTTGACTTTAAATATTACCTAAAACGATTGTAATTGTATTCTACGACGATGTCATCAAAAATTTCTTCGCTTGTAATCAATGCCATATATGTTTCGTCTGTCAAACTCAATCGCATTGCTCATTGGCTGACATTTGTACGCCATCTTGAACCCGTTCGCACAAAAGCATGTCGTTTCCTAAGCACAGAAAGTGACTACCGAGAGTGCTCTTGCAAAGAAATGTAGGGCAGGTTCATACACTTTTGAACAAATTCTCTTCATACACTTCTTACTAACACTATCAAACGATTTCATTTCTATGCAGAATTTATATATATATATATATGCTCCTGAAGAACAATCAAGTTGCTATATTATATATATATATGACACATGTGTCAAACTAAAATCTGCCCTACTTTTGAAGTGCACATTTTTGCTCTTTCCTGTTAGTTTTTCAAGAACTAATTCCCCTTGATAAAAACTGATGGAATTATTTCTGTTTCTTGGAGTTGGAGTTCAAAGGAGAGTCAACCAGTCACTGGTCTCAACTGATCAGCAGCATATTTTTGCCTCACTGTTTCAAACTCAAAGTAGCACTTGTAACTCTTCCACAGCAAGTTATAACCAGTGTTAGTGTTAATGTTAATGCACAATATCATTCGACCATTCTCACCACAGATCGATGTTATGTTTCACTTCCGGGCAGGATTTCCCCATAAATTTGGCAACAAGTATTTCCTCAAGTGGAAGTTTTTATTCCAATTCAATGCATGCACTGATGCAGCAACTTAAACAAAGCGTGGACTGTTTTTGAATCTAGTGCAGTTTAAGGAAGTTGAAAAGGTCACTGAATTATAGCAGTTGCTGTGTTAGAGTTAGAACTTAAATTGCTTTCTATAATTCTAACTAGCTTCCTCTCAAAGCTTTTGATCTTCAACCTTTAGCCCTGCTCCAAACGTGTCATTCTGTGCTAAAGTTAGAGAACGTTAATGATACTCGCTGTTTGAGGAAAATATGGGAGCATCATAAACAGTGTCAATTGTGGGTTTTAGTCACGATTTGACTGTTGACTGTAGTCAGACTCGCAGTCACGATTTGACTGTTGACTGTAGTCAGACTCGCATTCAAATTCACAAGGTGTCACACTGTCAGTGTGTTTCTAGGCTATGTCTTTGTGATGATCAACATGTGAGTTTTAGTCTGTTTCAGATTGAATAGTTTATATATTGTCAGGGTTCGCGCTGGTTAAACAAAAATGAGTATAAGGAATACGCAATGAAGGGTGGAAAAGTCACTGAGCAATTTTTTGCGTACTGAGTTTTGTACGTCAGAACAATTTTTTGTGAAAGAGTTGTTTTCATAATCAAAGAACAGCAGGTAAGTATTTGTTAATGTTATGCCTGATGATAGCCAAGGTTATGCATTTTTTTCTATGCAGGATAAGCATTGGAGAAAAAAGAGGCACATTATTTTTGAATTATATCCTATACATGTCAAAATGAAAAAAAAGTGTACGCAATTTTTTTTTCAAATATTGTATCAAGTATATGCAAAATATGTGTGTCAGTGTGATTTCTGTAAATTTTATGTTTATTTTTGTTGTTGTTGACAGGTCCTTTGTGCAAAGCCAGAGAACTCCGGCAGGGGCGACTTCTGGCATGCCTGTGAGTCATATTCTTCTTCTTTTTAGTTCGAAGTCAGTTTAAAGGTGGTCGTCTACATTTTTGCTTTTTTTCAATAATCTTATGGTTAGATTTCGCTAAAAAGTTATGTCAGATGATGAATGAACCATGGGGAAAAAAGTTATAGAAAAAAAAATATATGTAAAAAAAGATTTTATTTTTGGGTAGCGTGACTCACGCTTCCAATATTTTGTTTTCTGTTTGCTGAGAACATGTGCTTTGCCTAAAAATACTGACCAATCAAATTCAAGTCACTATGCTTATAGCCACGCCCAAACAAGTGCAGCAACAGTTTGACACTGGAGCGCTGTCCACGCTTTTTTTAAACGCACGAAATGCACGGGATTTGAGAGGAGTTTTGCGCTTGGCATTTTCCAAATAAGGATATCCTACTATGAGTACTACGCTGGAATACTACAATGAATTTTCAAACGGCTACACTGGCTTTGTCTTTTCTGATTGAAAGGGGGTGTATTGTTGATATTTGTAGATAATAGACTCTGCATTTTAATGGTCAAATGGCGATTTTGGTATAAAAATGTAGACAAGGACCTTTAATAGCAGTTGAGAGATTTATTTCAAGTAAATTAGTCATGATTAACTTCTCATTCTATTATTAATTAGTATTATCAGTAGTCAGCGGAAGTGCTTTTTCAAACACACAAATCTCCAGAACAAGAGGCTGTTTAATGTTCATTGCTGAAACTGAAAGATCAAAAGTTAGTTTGAAAACTTTTTGCAGTTCCGCTGTTCATCATGAACCAGTAACGTACAGAAGTGTACAAAATACACAATAAAATGAGGACCATTTCTGTGGTTTTCATGACATTCTGAAGGGAAATACTGTGAAACTTACTGAAAGATACATGAAATTTGTCAAACCAACTTTTGAATGTAATTCAAATCTTACCGGTATCAATGGTATGGGAATGAATCTTATTAACCATATATATAACCCCAATATTAGTCTCTTTAGTGTAAACAATGTGCACTGATCATTTTTGAAAATGAGACTCACAAAGCCTTTCTTGCGATTGTTATTGTTTTTGTTTTGTTTTGTGTTTTGATAGTCAGTACAAGAAATGATAATAATCAGTAATTGCATGCTTGGACTGCCGATTGTAATGATTTTTGATTTTTGATTGAATGTATTTGCAGTCCGATTCAATGGATTTGGAAGAAGAAGAAAAGCAGCTCCTGGAACTAAAGAGAAGAGCAGAGGAAAGGTTCGTTGTTTTGGGCTGAAATATTGCAAGTCCATGCACTTTCAAGGCAATTTGAAATTATTGTGTAGTTATTGCTTTCCCATGGTATTATTCATTATATGTATAAGAGTAGGTAGCGGCAGTCAAAACTTGGTTTTAAAGTGAGAGTGAATGTTTTGTGATGTCTTGAAAGAAAAATAAAGTACAAGCAAAACACACAAAAAAGTAAGTGGATACCTTTATTAGTTCCTGAGATTTTGATATTTTAGTACATACGCTGTCGCGACTCTGCTTAAAACTGTAAAATAGGGCAACTTCAGCAGCATGTGGGTACCACATAGTTATCCTCAGCCCTTTCAACTTTTCAGGATCTGTTATCAGCAACCAAGAATAGAAAAAACACATAGTTCTAGCCCTCTAATCTCATATGGCTTCTGTCAGCAAGCATGCAAACTTCACGAAAAACACAATTAAAACCATCGCAAAATTGCACGGGAGGGCAACTTTGGGTCATCACAATTCACACAATATGTATAGCAGCTGTCTGAAACTTTCACATATCCCAAACAAATGTGTGTAGAACATGCCTATTTTTTTTCAGACAGCTTAGTTCAATGCTTTTGGAGTATAAGAGCCTCAAAAATGTCAAAAACCTCAATTTGTCAAGCGGAAAAACAGGAAAATTACAGTTTTTCGCACTTCAAGGCCAATAATTAAGAAACTATTTAAGATACAACGAAAAATTTTGGCGTGTAGATAGATTACAGTGTAATCTTTACAGACATCAGTAAAATTCAGTGTAATGTTGAAAATAATCCCCCAAGAGTGGACAAACCCCCCCCAGAGGGGGATAGCACATTTCAGATTGAAATATTTCAGAAACTACTGAAAATACAGCCATGATTTTTGGTGTGTAGATTGATTACAATGTTATCTTCACAAATATGTGTTCAATCAAGTACACTGCATTGGGGTGTGCACGTTAAAGATCCCACGATTGACAAAAGGGTCTTTCCTGGCAAAATTGTATAGGCATAGATAAAAATGTCACTGTTATCCCTGCGCCTTGAATATGTGCGCGATATAAATTGCATAAAAAAAAATATATATAAATCCCTGCGCTTAGAACTGTACCCACGGAATATGCGCGATATAAGCCTCATATTGATTGATTGATTGAAGTAAGATATAGAGAATACTACATGGCTTGCTGTGTCGTACCAGATTTACACGAGTTGTTTTTTGACTCACATGCGAAGCAAAAGTGAGTCTATGTACTCACCCGAGTCGTCCGCCCGTCCGTCCCGGCGTCCGTCCGGAAAACTTTAACGTTGGATATTTCTTGGACACTATTAAGTCTATCAACACCTGATGCGGCCTTATGGTGTATGGTTACAAGATCTCAAAAAACATGTGCGGCAACTTGACCTCACTTCAAGTTCAAGGTCACAGGGGCCGTAATTGTTGTCTTAAAAACAACCATTTTTCACATTTTCTTCTGAAGTTATCGAGAATGGCAACCTTAGCTATGTATGCTATACAGGGCAATGTAAGCCCTATCTTTGGACACCAGTTTGGTTGACCTTGCTTCAAGGTCAAGGTCGCAAGGGTCCTTTAAAGTTGGATTGTATACATATTTTGAAGTGACCTTGACCCTGAACTATGGAAGATAACTGTTTCAAACTTAAAAATTATGTGGTGCACATGTTATGCTTTCATCAAGAGACACATTTGTACTTCCTATGTCTTGAATTAACAGCTTTGTGTTGCATGACCTTGGATGACCTTGACCTTGGGTCAAGGTCACATGTATTTTGGTAGGAAAAATGTGTAAAGCAGTTCTTAGTGTATGATGTCATTGCTAGGTTTAGTTATTTGACCTTGACCCTGAAGGTCAAGGTCATGTAAAGGTCAAGGATGTGAGTCGTATGGGCTTTGCCCTTCTTGTTTAAATAGTGAACTGCGAAAGCGAGCTGTTTACTATTTGAAAAAGCAACGAGTGTAAATCTGGTACGACACAACAAGCCATGTAGTATTCTGTTTATCCTACATTATATACTTCTGTGCCAGATCTAACTAAAAGTCACCGACAGCGATATTGCCTTTGGATCAACCCGCTTTAGAACTTCAAACCACTTTACTCAATTTGACATTCATTCCTCCGCCATGACACACACTCTCAAACTAGGACAAAGTAGTTCGCCTTTGTTAACACTGTTAAGTTTAATATTCGAACAGTCAAAACCGAGTACCTGCAAAACCGGTAAAATCCGTTGCATTGATCGCGAGTCATGGCGGAGCATTCAAGCGAAGCGATGGTGACCCACGCTTCGAGACAATTTGTGGAAGAAATCAAACCCATCACTTCAAAATATACCAGATAAAAAGAAAAGCAGTGGCCACAGGATAAAAGAAACCAAAAGGAACAACAACAGCAAAGCATATCCTTCCTCCATAGGATTAGCTTGACCTTCCGGTTGATCCCATGTACTACTACAGGGCCGGACTAGGCGAAGAGGAGGGGGGGGGGGGTTGCCAGTGGTGGCCCAGGGGGATGTCCCCCCTGGCGGCAGGGGCGGATCAGCTCATTTTATGGGTGGTTTTTTTCAAAAGTATATTGTGAAGATATGGGTGTGAAGGCGCGAAGCGCCGAGCCGACGGCGCAAAGCGCCTAGCTTGCTAGGGGGGTCCGGGGGCATGCCCCCCCCGGAAAATTTTGAAAAAAAGGATGCAAAATGGTGCAATCTGGTGCATTCTGAGGATGATCATTACCAGTTTCAGGCAGCAGATTTTGTCACTGATTAATACCCCAAAAATTGAAACTCAATGTAAAATAAAGAAATGCATGCCTCATTCAATATTTTTATTTTTTGGCTCGGGGTGGGGGGGTCCGGAAACCCTAGAACCCCCCCTCCCCCCTCGTTGTGGGGGTCAGGGGGCAAAGCCCCCTGAAGCTGATGGGTAGGTCATATTCTGAGATAGGAAAATGGTCGCTCCTTGCATGAAACGGCATAAAATAAGCAATAATAAAAAAAAAATTAAATAAGTAAGGTACATGTTTAGGCTAGGGGGGGGGGGGTTGCGCAACCCCCATAACCCCCCCGGTAGTCCGGCCCTGTACTAATTTACAGAGCTTGACCTTCCGGTTGACCTCATTTACATGATATACACACGTGTGATTTGAACGATTTTTATCTCACGGGTATCTCTCTCACGTATGTGGGATAAATTTATTAACATTGTTCACAGTTCTCTGGAGAAAACTAAATTCTTGCAAAGTGCACAGTCGGATGAGAAGTGACAGTCAAATGCATATATACCCCTTCTTCAAAGTCAGTCAAACAAAGTTGTCAGTCAAGTACTGCTTGAAACAGGTGTACATGGCAGGCAGGTTTGCTGGAGATTCGACTGTGAATGTTCTGCCAGAAGAAGAAAATGGTGCAAGCACAATGTTGTGTCCAAAAACAACCGATGCAGGAATCTGGCAGAAGTCAGCGATAGGTTCTCCTTTTTGTGGAACGATATCAGATCGAGCACCATGCCATTCACAAGTTCTGATGGACGGTCAAGGTCTTCCAGAAGGTCCGGATTCAGCAGGTGGTTTCTTGTGATCCTATGTTTCAGCAAATGAACCCCAACATTCCGGCCCATGATGCAACGCCCTGCGTCGACATCCAAAAATGCTTCTAGTTCTAATCCAGTCTTATTCCCCAGCTTTGTTGCTTCTTTCACTGTTCCCTCAATTTCTGCCTTGATTTCAAGTCCTTGCAGCAAGTTCACGTCGAACACTTTGGGGAGAAATGAAACCAGGTCACTCCAATCCCTCCCTGTTTCCAACCGAAGCAGATCCAGCTGCAACAATAGCTTGTTGGTCAGTGGTACCAGCTGCAACAATAGCTTGTTGGTCAGTGGTACCAGCTGAAGTTTGGGTGGTTGACCTCTTCCAGTTGCTGTGAAAGCAGACTTCATTTGCTGGAAGTGAGCATCATCTGTAACACACACAAACAAAACAAAAATGTAATACTATGTTCATAATAATTTTGTACTGAAACCATGAAGGCTACCAGTAAGTTCGTCACGCGGTAGATTCGTCACCCGTGACGAAATTACCGGCAGGGGTGGGCGGGTGTTATGCTTAGAGCTTATGCTTTCAGATGTTTGATTTGTGGGAGAGATTCAAGATTCACTGACATTTTTTAGAGAGAGAGATGAGAGAGAGAGAGAGAGAGTTGTTATTTTAAAACCCGAGATCTACTCATTGTGCAGTTCTCAACTGAGCAGTTTTCAGACGACACAGTCCGAGCATTGTTATTTTAAAACCCGAGATCTACTCATTGAGCAGTTCTCAACCCGAGATCTACTCATTGAGCAGTTCTCAAAAGCAGTGTAGTCTGAGAGAGGGAGCGAGCGAGCGCGAGAGAGAGACAGAGAGAGAGAGAGAGAGAGAGAGAGAGAGAGAGAGAGAGAGACGTACATACACCCATATCCATGACACGCACGCACACACACGCACGTACACACGCACAAACACACACACACCATCGCACACACACACACACACACTGACTAACACACGCACACACACGCGCGCGACCAAGAGAGAGAGAGGGAGTCCTATGACTTCAACCTCACTGTCAAGGAGGCAGAGAAACTCAATGTGAGGAGAGGGAGGGGTGGAAGGAGGTGATGGACCATAAACTCTGATTAACTGGGGGGGAAAGGAAGAAGGAATGGAGATGCGCAAGGGTCAGTGTAAGCTACGCTACTCGTTGCTATGCCTAGTCTTGCACTTCCGGTTTCAGCAAAGGAACAATTATTCCTTTTAATCCTAATTTAATCCTCAAGAAAACAACAACTGAGAAACAAAAACCATCGGAGTAATAATTCAAGATTAGTTTGAAACAAATATATCACATGTACGGCGAAAGGCAAAAAATAACTTAGGTCGTTTATCGAGTACCCCCATTTCAACACCCAATACAAAATGACCCAGCACAAACTACTATCATCAAAATGAAAACTACGCACTCAAAACGCTAAATTCAGCAGAATGGTTCGACAGATCAACTTCTAAACACTAAATGAACAGAAAAACATCAACACTTACCAAGGATGGGTTTGATTTCTTCCACAAATTGTCTCGAAGCGTGCGTCACCATCGCTTCGCTTGAATACTCCGCCATGACTCGCGATCAACGCAACGGATTTTACCGGTTTTGCAGGTCCTCGGTTTTGATTGGCTCGCGCTTCGCGCGCATGAATCTTAAACGGAAACTTCCATATTTGGAGGATTCACAAGAAATCGGACTTTCTAGCGCATCTTTTACGACTACGATCGTTTGAGTTGTTTTTAAGTTACGAAAGGTTAAAGTTGGGCAATTTTTTATTGTCCATGTCTAAAATCCACCATCGATTTAATCTAAAAAATACCCCCCCTAGAAAGAAAAGGGACTCTTTCTTTAGCAGTCGACACTGGTTTCCGATCGTTGAATGAAACTGTTTTTAGAAAATACAACGCCGAAAGGGAAACACCACAAAAAGTTGAAGAGCAAGTAGTAATGGCGGTCGCGTCACGGCTGTCCGAAAATCCGGAGAGAGTATTTGTGATTCACGCACACGCATTCAATCCAAGCACATTTTGCAAACAAATGGCATGGGGTAAAAGACAAAGAATCCAACTTCATTTCTGTAGTTTCCATTTTCAATAATATGCCATATATTGAAAGCTGTCGGAAATTGAAAACGTGTTATTTTCAGCACAGATCTCGCTTTCCCGCATGGGACTAGCGTTACTGCCGCTACCTAAAAAGAGACTCATAAAACAACTCATTCTGTGTTTTCCCCCCTGTAAATACTGTTGTGTGAGCGGGAAAATAACTCAGGTGTTAGCGTGCTGGCTTGAATTGATACCAGTTCCAATATGATATGGATTGGACTCTCGGTTCTGTGGGGGATTTACACACAATTTCTGAGTCAGCTGTGTGCAGACTTCCCTCAGTGTCTGTACACCCCTGTATGCACGATAAAGATCACAAGTTCGTAGCAAACGTCTCGGGGCTTGGAAGACCCGAACACACACATGCAGAAAAAAAGAGTAGTGCTGCACTGCATTGCAGCTCTTTTCATTAACCAAGTGTCACATGTACCATTAAAGGCTGACATAGTCCTATTTAATTAGTTTAATTACTTCCAGGGCTTTTCCCATCGTTGCGGGGATGTATAAATGAAGCTTCCTTCAAAGTTTTAGGTTTGAAGTCCTTACCAATTACGAGAAATAATTAATTCTTTATTGCATTGTTTAGCAACAGTTCTCCATGACTTGGGCTATTTTTAGACCGTTGACGTCACTTCGTGACGTTTCGTAAACCAAAGATGACGTTTGAGACTGTTCTGTTTACATTCGACACTATCAACACCACTTTGCAATACTGAAATAATTTTTTCTGTGTTCGAAAGCTACAGCCAATCGTTATTATATCCCCTTAGGTACAGTTTTATAACATTATTGGCACATGTAAACAGTCTGAATTAATTAATGAACGCTACGAGTATGGCCGCCTTTAAGTCATTTCCTTCTGTCTGATGTTGATTCTATATCTATCGCTCTGTCCCTGACAAGAAAAAGCGAAACATGGGAAATGCATTTTCAGCATGTTTTATTTGTGATGATGTCGTGTGAGGACATTTCAACCGTTAGTATACATCATGTGAGATGAATGATTGCTGCAGCTAAATTAAAATAACATTAACAATTTTTTTAGAGGTTGTGTATTGTTTCCATGTTGCGCAGGCGAAGACGTGAAGACTATGAGCTGGAAAAGAGACTGGCAGACCTTTACAGAAAGAAACAGGAGGACGAAAAGCAGAAGGTAGGCTTCTTTCTCTCTGTCTCTCTCAATCTGTGTGTGTGTATGTGTGTGTGTGTTTACCCAGCATGCTCTAGTCACAAGGAGTTTGCATATCATTATATAACAAAAAAAGCTTACAGGAGTGAAGAAAAATATCCCTGATTGAGGGAAACTTCTCCATAAGAATGTGACAAAGTCATCGCATTGTGGCTAGTGCATTGCCCTGTGGCACGTGTTGATTTCATTCCCTGATAGACAAGTTTTTGAAGTTGTGGGTGTTACACACACACACACACACACACACACACACACACACACACACACACACACACACACACACTAACACACACTAACACACACTAACACACACACACATACCAAAACAAATAACACATTCCCCACCCAACAGAACAAATAAAGTAAAGAAAACTCAAAGCAAAGTGAAAATAAAATGTAAATAAATTTGCCTCCTTTCCAACACGTCACAGGAGCTACGCCAACAGCTAATGGAGCAAGATCAACGTCGCAAGAAACTGGAGGAAATGCGGCAGCTGCTGGGCAGCGACAGCTCTCTGGCTCACCTTTCCTCCCAAGACTCTTCCTCCCTGGAAAAGGACTCGCCGGGATGCAACGCCTCCGTCACTTCGGAAATATCCGACATCGGCTCTGTGACCGGCACGGCAGCGAGTACCAACGTGTTGGGCCCCAAATCACACACCATCGAACGCATGGAAAATTCAAGCGTCATCCCCAATCACATCAAGCAACATGCTAAGAAGCGGTCAGGCTCTTGGGGTGACTTACCCAAGAATGACTCCAGGCCGCTGGAAAGAGCCAGTGTGGAGCGAAATGATAGGTAAGTGTTTAGTTGTCGAAGGCTCCTTCGGGTTAGATTTATTGGTTGTGTGGTACAGTGGTACTTGGGATGTGTGGCCCCTCCGATGAGGGGACACCTCCCTTAAAAGGACACATTCTGGCGTCCCTTTGTCTATTTCATCTACCGTAATGTACCTGTCATGACAGGCCACCTGCAATGTAGGGACACGTTTAGCTGGTCCCAAGGGTGTCCTTTCATCGTAGGTACCATTGTAGTACTGTGCATGAGTGAACTGTAGAAATGATAGGTTCGTTTCTGTAAGTGTAGGTTTCTTTAGATTACTTGATTGGAAGTGTGCTACTGTGTGTGAGTGAACTGTAGAGATACAATACAATACAAGAATACTTTATGATGATGATTCTTTAATGATAGGTAAGCGTTTGTTAGAGTAGGGTTAGATTGTTTTATATAGTGTGGTATTGTGTGTTTTGTGAGTGAAATGTAATGATGATAGGTAACTGGTAAGTGTCAGTTAGGGTAATGGGTTAGATTGATTGGAAGTGTGCTGTACTGTGTGAGAGGGAAATCTAGACAAGATAGGTTAGTGTTTGTCAGTGTAGGCTTCTAAGGGCTAGATTGATTATAGGTGTGCTACTGTATGTGACGAATGTCAAAACTTGTCTTGTTTGCAAAACTCTCTGAATTTGACATCTCATACATGCAGATGATGCCAACAAGATTTAAAACACTGTCTTCAGCTGTGTTGTGGACGATTCTGTTTGACATGTTACAGCGTGGAGGGCAACGAACAAGATCAACCCAAGATGCCGTCAGAGCTGCAGAGCAACATGAGTAAGTTCCAGCCGGAGAAGGAGAAGCAACACAAGAGTCTGACACTGCTAATCAATGACAGCAAGATGGAGAACTTTGACCTCAGCACTTACTCTCTCGTGGACAACATCATCAAAGAGACGGAGGCTGGGGCAGAGGAGCCAGACATCGTCAAGAGCACCAAAAATCGAACCCCTCCCGGAACGCTGCTGACAGAAGGGCAGGTGCCAGTGGCTCCTCCTCGAAGAAAGAAAAAGGCTATTGAGGTGAGTGGCTTTGTGCATGATTGCTGCCTTGTGTTTTAGTGAAAAGTGGTACAATGGATGTGTGTGTGTGAGAGCGTGCATGCGTGTGTATGCTAGCTGACACGTGTTTGTGTGTGTGTGGTTGTGTGTGTGTGTGCAGGGCTCCCCACGAACGCCCGTCCTAGAGGGTCCCGGGACCCCCATTTTCAATGTTTAGAGGGTCCATGGACCCCCTTAGCAGAGTTTTAGAGGGTCCCAAGAGTCCCGGGTCCCCAAACCCCCTATTTACATATAACGCATTGTGATCTGAACAGTTTTTTTGTTTTACCAGAATATTCGAGGAGGACACTTCAACTATACCAAGTCAAATGCAACACACACGAACACTTTGTTCCCGCGTGAAAATGGGATAATTTGTGTTTGCACTTTGACTTAGCTGACGACTAAAGTCTGAAAAGAGTATACGGGACGCACGACAGAGGAAATTGAGTGCGTCCCGGGACCCGCTCTTTGTAGGTTTAGTGCGTCCCGGGACCCGCTCTTTGTAGGTTTAGTGCGTCCCGGGACCCGCTCTTTGTAGGTTTAGTGCGTCCCGGGACCCGCTCTTTGTAGGTTTAGTGTGTCCCGGGACCCGCTCTTTGTAGGTTTAGTGCGTCCCGGGACCCGCTCTTTGTAGGTTTAGTGCGTCCCATGACCCGCTCTTTGTAGGTTTAGTGTGTCCCAGGACCCGCTCTTTGTAGGTTTAGTGCGTCCTGGGACCCGCTCTTTGTAGGTTTAGTGCGTCCCGGGACCCGCTCTTTGTAGGTTTAGTGCGTCCCGGGACCCGCTCTTTGTAGGTTTAGTGTGTCCCGGGACCCGCTCTTTGTAGGTTTAGTGTGTCCCGGGACCCGCTCTTTGTAGGTTTAGTGCGTCCCATGACCCGCTCTTTGTAGGTTTAGTGCGTCCCTGGACCCGCTCTTTGTAGGTTTAGTGCGTCCCTGGACCCGCTCTTTGTAGGTTTAGTGCGTCCCGGGACCCCCTCCAGGAATTTCTAGTACATGATTTCGGCTTCCAGTGCGTATGGGACGCAGGGATGCGCTCTGTGGGGAGCCCGTGTGTGTGTGTGTGTGTGTGTGTGTGTGTGTGTGTGAGTGTGTGTGTGTGTGTGTGTGTGTGTGTGTGTGTGTGTGTGTGAGTGTGTTAGAGAGTATTTATGTGTGAGAGTGGTTGTGTGTATGCATGTGTCAAAATGTCTGCATGCTCCCCTGAGTGTGAGTGTGTTGGTAGGAGGGTGGGTTTTTCCTCCGATCACCCCAGAAAGTCTGTACGTCTGATTATTTTGTGTGTGTTTATTTTTCAAGTCCAAATATTTCTCACTTACCCTGACAGAGCCTCTCTGAAGTCCCAGGGTCTGAAATGGCGGGGCTGTTGCCGTTGCCGTCTCCCATGTTGCCGCGCTCCAGTAAAGGGCTGGAAGCACTGCTCATCAATCACGAGGAGGGTGGACATATCAACTTAGAGGTATGTTGCGTTTGTTTTTGCGGGGGGGGGGGGGGATGGGGGGGAGGATGGGGGGGGGGGGGGGGTGAGGGGTGAGAGGGGAGGGGTGGCTGTGTAATCAGAATGTGTAATGAGAAGGCAATGTATCTTGAATCTGTGAAACAACCAACTTCAGTGGATGAAAGCATGTTTCAATTTAAAAACATACCAAAAATCAGCATAACAGCACTGGACAGAAAGCAGTGTTTGTTTGTTTGTTTGTTTGTTTGTTTGTTTGTTTGTTTGCTTGTTTGTTTGCTTAACGCCCAGCCGACCACAAGGGCCATATCAGGGCGGTGCTGCTTTGACATATAACGTGCGCCACACACAAGACAGAAGTCGCAGCACAGGCTTCATGTCTCACCCAGTCACATTATTCTGACACCGGACCAACCAGTCCTAGCACTAACCCCATAATGCCAGACACCAGGTGGAGCAGCCACTAGATTGCCAATTTCAAAGTCTTAGGTATGACCCGGCCGGGGTTCGAACCCACGACCACCCGATCACGGGGCGGACGCCTTACCACTCACTAGGCCAACCGTGCCGGTTTAGCAGTGTTAGTTGTTTTTATCGCTGACTCCGAGCAGTGTTAGTTGTTTTTATCGCTGCTGAAGTATCAGACAACAGTAACAAAGAAGTGTTAAAGGTGGTCATCTACAGTTTTGCTTTTTTTCAATAATCTTATGATTAGATTTTGATAAAAAGTTATGTCAGATGTCGAATGAACCATGGGAAAAAAAGTTATAGAATTTTTTTTTGAAAAAAAGATTTTATTTTTGGGTAGTGTGACTCACACTTCCAATATTTTGTTTTCTGTTTGCTAAGAACATGTGCTTTGCCTGAAAATATCGACCAATCAAATTCATGTCACTATGCTGACAGCCACGCCCACACAATCACAGCAACAGTTTGACACTGGGTATTGGAGCACTGTCCACGATTTTTTTAAGCGAACGAAATGCATGTTATTTGAGAGGAGTTTTGCCATCGGCATTTGTCAAATAAGGATATCTTACTATACTGGAATACTATAATGAATTTTCAAACGGCTACCCTGGCTTTGTCCTTCTTGATCGAAGGGAGGTGTATTTTTGATATTTGTAGGGAATAGACTCAGGGATGTTGCTACAAATTCATACCTATAGGACAAATGTCCTGAGTTCTTCAGCATCAATAGGACATTTGACCGCTTTCAGAAAGTGTAGTAGGACATTATGAATTTGCGCCAAACAGCTTATAACACATTCCATGGAATTGTTCCAAAGTCATGCGCCCACACGCACACACACACACCCACGCTTGCGCGCTGTAGAACACACACATAATATAGTAAATACATCAACACAGTGTGCGTATAATGTTGTATTTGTTTAGTTTCAAAGAAACCACAAAAAAGAAACCAACATGAACAACTTCAGAGCTCTTACTTTGATTACAAACTGCATGATTTGGATAAAAGTTGAAAAACAAAATGATCGGTTTGATCTAATGCTGATCTTTTGCAGGTTTTAGGTTTTTTTCAGCGGCATAATTCAGTGCTTCGTCTCGTATCGAAAACAAAAGCAGACGACAAATTTTAGCCAGTTGGAGTTGTCTCCCGTACTCCTGTAGCATGCACTGATCTAAAAATAATCCACTATTTTTAGATCAGTGCGCTGCACCGAGAATGTTATACCCAAACAGCGCATACCGCAAGCGGTTCGGGAATTCCCGACAAAAGAAAAGATACGCACGCGGCACTGGCAACTTCAGTGTCAGCTGAACACGAGAGCGTTCGGTCTTTTAGAAGATTTGTATCTTGAAATTAAAATTAACGAATATCGCGCTGTCCGAAGGAATGGAGTACATATCGGACAATGACCACGCTCAGGCTAAAACGATAGGACATCTGACCCACATGCGGCAATGTGAATCGGACATTTGGGGATTTTCATCGTTATATGTCCGATGTCCGACGCCTAACGACATCCCTGAGACTCAGCAGTTTATTGGTCAAATGTCTATTTATGTATACAAATGTGGACAAGGACCTTTAAAACTTATGAGTTTGATTTACTGCCTCAAGAAGCAGACAATTCTGAGGCAGTATCCAGTCTTGAACCCAAAACGTTAGTTATTTTTTTATCTCTATTTTTTTATCTCGGTTTATGTATCAGAAGGCGGTAACAGAGAAGTGTTAAAACTTGTCATTTTGATTTACCACTGCAGGAAGCAGAAAAGTGTTAGGCAGTATCTATCCTAGAACCCAAAATGTTAGTTATTTTTATCCCAATTTATGTATCAGAAGGCGGTAACAGAGAGGAGATAAAACTTGTAATTTTGATTTACCACTGCAGGAAGCAGAAGCAGGGGTCCCTAAGGCAACATCAAGCCGAGAACCCAGTATGGATTCATTGGAAGTCAACCTGAGCGAGAAGAAGGAAAGCAGCGCAGGGACAAACAATTCAGCAGCAGCGTCACCATCAACCAGTGGGAGTCAGAATCTGTCGCCGCAAGCTGAACGACCGCGTACCAGCTCTGGACGGCTACTCACAGACGAGGTAAGTTGACTCTCAGGTTTCAGCGTATTAATGTTTGTGTATGCAAGGTGATATTTCATTTTTCTGATGGAACATGCGGAACAAATAGTGCCTATTTCTGTTCTTTGGGTTGATCCGACTTGGGAACCCATACGATTTTGCCGTATTTTGTACGCATGATTGTCTAGAATACGATCAGTACGTTCGGTGGAGAAAAAAAATACGACAAGAAAAATTCCCAGGCTACTTTTCTTCACAAGCGCATCCCGAAGCCGATCCGTTATTTTGACGCATGATTACATTTTTTGGTCAGAAAACATTTTCTTCTTCTTGTCGTTCGCTGTTAGATCGTCAGTCCAGACTGCAGGGCGAAACGTGCTGTGTCTTGGGCGAGCACCATCGCGTGCATTTCGGACTGTGGACATTTCATTTTGCGTTTTTGCGTGGATCTGTGGTTGGTTAAGGTGCGCCTGTTGGCCCAGATCCTCCGACTTCAGCCCTTAGGTTTCTTTAGGGGTTACCCCGCCCTTAGTTTCTGGCTCAAAAACCTAACCCTGGGAACACATGGGGGATTTCTTACCGGGGGTCCCACCCCGGGGCTAGAGCTTTTAATGCGTCTCTTACCCGCATGGTGTAACCATCATCGGACACTTATCTGCCAACCCATCCCGTCCTGGAAGAGACACCGCTAGTTGGTCCGGGACTGCTTATTCAATATTCGCAGCTGGCCCCCATATCTGGGGGCGGTTCCCCTATCCGCCACCTGGGTTGAGGATAGTCGCCCCCCTACTGAATTGGAAGTAGTCTGTTCCCGGAGAAAACATTGAAAGAAGCATTTGTTTTAAATGTATTTGTAAACTTAATTGGCGGTGCAACGGACGCGTGTGAAGTATGTTTGAATCATGGATGTTCAAATGCGGCGTGGAGTACGCTCACTTTTCTGGAAATACACGAAGTTTGTTTGAGAACACTCCCAGTGCAAAACAGGGGTTCCCAGGTCTGGTTGATCATTATGCAAAAAAAAAAAAAAGGTCTGTTTACAGTAACATAGGCCAAAAAAATAGGGTCGGTAGGTCGGGATTTTTTTCTTTTTTTTTTCTCCAAAAAACCATATTTTTACGCTATTTTTTATTTTTATTTTTTCCCCAAATGCCAAAAAAAAGTCTAGCATCGCGCGAAAAAAATAGGGTCGGTCGGGTAACCGTAAACAGACTATTTTTTTTTTTTGGCCTTATGATGGTTTTGTTTCATCATTGATTGTTTTCAATGAAATTAGTCAAACTGAGAGTCACTCTTTGTCTTGCTGCCTGCAGGAAATTCTGGAGCTAGTGACCATACGGAACTTGGACACGGGAGAAATGCTTTCACTGAGTTCTGCAGAAGAGCGTTTGCCAAAATGTGTCAACCCTTTGTCTCTACATATCATGCGACGAACCAAAGAGTACAGCAGGTAATGGGTGTTGTTTGTGTGTGTGTGAGTGTGTGTGTGTGTGTGGGTATGGGTATGTGTGTTTGTGTGTGTATGTGTGTGTGTGTGCGTGCGTTCTGTGTGTATGTGTTTCGAAGTAATTCAGAGGCCTGTGGCATCTCTGGCTTAATAGCGAAAAACTGTGTATGCAAAGAAGAACAAACAGGAACACTGCATCTTCATTTAGGTATCTATGAATTTGAAACTTGGCAAAATAATTAACAAGTCACGTAAGGCGAAATTACTACATTTAGTCAAGCTGTGGAACTCACAGAATGAAACTGAACGCACTGCATTTTTTCACAATGACCGTAGTCCGCCGCTTGTGCAAAACGGAGTGAAACTGACGAGCCTGTTCAGCGCGGTAGTGGTTTCGCTGTGCTGCATAGCACGCTTTTCTGTACCTCTCTTCGTTTTAACTTTCTGAGCGTGTTTTTAATCCAAACATATCATATCTATATGTTTTTGGAATCAGGAACCGACAAGGAATAAGATGAAATTGTTTTTAAATCGATTTCGGAAATTTTATTTTAATCATAATTTTTATATTTTTAATTTTCAGAGCTTGTTTTTAATCCAAATATAACATATTTATATGTTTTGGAATCACGAAATGATGTAGAATAAGATGAACGTAAATTTGGATGGTTTTATATAAAAACATAAATTATTACAATTTTCAGATTTTTAATGACCAAAGTCATTAATTAATTTTTAAGCCACCAAGCTGAAATGCAATACCGAAGTCCGGCCTTAGTCAAAGATTGCTTTACAAAAATTTCAATCAATTTGATTGAAAAATGAGGGAGTGCCGCCTCAACTTTTACAAAAAGCTGGATATGACGTCATCAAAAGTATTTATCGACAAAAAGAAAAAAATGTCCGGGGATATCATTCCCAGGAACTCTCATGTCAAATTTCATAAAGATCGGTCCAGTAGTTTGGTCTGAATCGCTCTACACACACACGCGCACAGACAGACAGACACACACACATACACCACGACCCTCGTCTCGATTCCCCCTCTATGTTAAAACATTTAGTCAAAACTTGACTAAATGTAAAAAGATGTCTGGCTGGCTGAGGTTATAACGCGCCACTGAATGATGAAATCATATTATGAGTTATGTTGGAAGTCATCCGAAGCAGATACACTGCTAACATTCCAAAATCTGTCTTGGAAGTCATCCACAGGAAGTAAATAATGTGCAATATTTTGTGTTTGTATTGCCAACGACTGGGAAAGAAAATCAGTTGTATTCTTTATCATCATCATCATCATCATCATCATCATCATCATCATCATCATCATCATCATCATCATCATCATCATCATCATCATCACAAATACAACATTGGTAGTGATTATACTGTCTTTGCTATCCAGCACTTAATACACTGAAACCAAAATACCATTTTATTTCATTTTGTTAGTGACTCCAATATCCATGACTTTGACCTGAGTGATGAGTCGGACACAAGGTCAGAGAAGAGTGTGGCGTCCTCTGGTAACACTCAGAAACGAAAACGGTAAGTAGTCCTGTTCTTGGTCAGTCTTTTTTTCATATTTTTTCATCTTTTTTTGTTCTCATCCTTTCTGCATTGTTTTTGTCATTCTTTCTGCTTTCTTCTCTTGTTACTACAGTCAAACCTGTCAATAATGACCAGCCTAGGGATTGACGAAAAGTGGCCTTTATTGACAGGTGGTTGCTATGGAAAGGTGAATTACTTTGCAAAGATTCATTGAGGATCCTTTGGGGTGGTTGTTGTAGGCAGGTGGTCGTTATCGAGAGGTGGTTTCCAGGGCAGGTTTGCCTGTCTTGGCCTTGTACTGTTATCTCTTATTTCTCCCCCTGTCGCTGTCTCTATGTCTTTCTACCCTGCTCTCCCTTTCTGTTTCCCGATGAATATTTGCTTCGTTAAATTGTAGTTTGATCTCCTTCATTAATTCATCTCTTACTCTTATTCTGATATCTTGTGCATTTCTTCAGCAAATTGTTGGTTTAAACATGATTATATTTAGATAACATAGGGTGGCATATAATACAAAAGATAAACTTGGGACGACACAACATGCTATGCTTATATTAAGTGTGGTTATATATTTAAATCTACACAGAAAACGTCTTGTAGAGGTACAGCAAAGTGTTCTGAATTGTTTGAATGTTTTATTATTGTAATTCCTGTGCACAATTGATATTGATCAGCTAAATGTTTTTTATTTTTATGGGAAAATAAGGGACTTGTTTTTTTGTTTGTGTAGGAGAGTGAAGCTGAAGAAGTTCCTAGGGAAGACTGTACACAAGATGAGGAGTGCTGCGGACCATAGTAAGTTTGGGTGCTCTTTTTTTCTGATGAGCTTCACTGAAATAGATAGATAAAGTTCCTTAGAAAATGACAGAAGATCATGGAAGAACATGAAAGAAGAGAGAAGATTATTAAAGAGACTTCCAGTGTGAAGGTAACGTTACATTTTTTATTCTCTTTTTATCATTTCTCTGTTTGTCTCTTTGCAATAACGTTATGTGTTTGTGTGTTCACTTTTAAGATTTGTGAAACAACTCTCTTTGAAAGTTTTTTATATTTGTATTAAACATTCAGTAAATTGACCATTCATGGTTTTAAAGACTCAAGACTCAAAGACTCAAAATGGTTACTGTCCTCATAAAAACAAGGAAAATTGCCTTACAGTGTCAGGCGATCACAGACATAAAAACATCACAGGTATTAAGAGTCTTTGTGTTTTGAGTCTTCAGTCTTCTGTTAGTGTTGTTGCTCAATTGTTGTAGAAAATATGCCATGATATTGCCGTGTTATTGTAGTTCAATACAACATACATCCCACTTGATATTTTAATGAATTTTTTGTTTTTGTTTGTTGCAGTGATGCATGGGGAAGAAACTGCAGTCGAGGAAGAGGTTTCTGTGGATGGAAAAATATTTAAGGTAAGTGAGACGAAACATTTTGGATGAGAATGAAGTTACAATAAAATTGTACTCACCAGAGACATAGTCGCACATGAACGGGTGTCTAGTTTGGTCATGAAAAACAAAAAGATGAAGTGACTGAAAGAGAGAAAGAAGAAAATAAGTCTAGAAGAAGATAGACAAGAACCTAACGTTACTGAAAGAAAGTCCTAAAAGGCTTGTAAATGTAATTCAGCAATTCTGTTTTTTTGTGCTCAAAAAGGCTAAACATGTGAATACATGTATGTATTTTTTGGGTTTGGTTTGTTTTAATACTTGCTTCTACTGAATGACTGGGGGCCGGTAGCTCAGTTGGTAGAGCACTGGACTTGTGATCGAAAGGTCGCTGGTTCGAATCCGGGCCGGGCCGGACACGGGTCAACTTAATGTGCAGACCCAGAGACGGAAGCCATGTCCCACCCCAGTGTCATCACAATGGCACGTAAAAGACCTTGGTCATTCTGCCATAAGTGCAGGTGGCTGAATACACCTAAACACGCAGACACCTGGGTAGCGCGACTCCGTTGCTGCTAGCTTTCCACTGGGAGGAAGCGACCCGAATTTCCCAGCGATGGGACAATAAAGTAATGAAAATGAAAAATGAAATGAAAATGAAATGGAAATGACTGTGTCTAATTGAATGTCCGACTTTGCAATTAGAATAGGAAGATTAATTGTGTGTCATTCTTCTTCTTCTTGTCGTTCGCTGTTAGATCGTCAGTCCGGACTGCAGGGCGAAACGTGCTGTCCTCTCCAAGTCATTCATGTTCCGTTCTCTTCAGGTTTAAGAATAACATTTTGCTCACAGTTGTGTGCTTTGTGTGCAGATTAAATCCTCAAGCAACAACAAGGGACCGTACGACTTTTCTCAACCCAACCTGATGCAAGAGCTAAGTGGGGAACACATCGTGAGTGGAATGATTTCACTCTGATTGGTGCACTTGTCCAGAGAATGCGTGTTTGAGAGTGATTGAACGAGATATGCATTATTCACTTCAATGACCAGAGACAGTTTGTCTTTCTTGCTATACATAATACAGGGATGGCCAAATGTCAAAATGTTAACTTGCCAGTTGGGTGAGTAACTTCAAGAAAGTCACTAGCCCGCCAGAAATGTTGCTGGCCCGGTACATACCACAGTTGCTGCATCTACAGTGTTTGTATGGCTTTGACACTCAAAAGTGTAACCAAAAGTGTTGCATTTGACCAGAATTTTCACTGGCCAGCCGGGTGAGTTGCCAGGTGGTTTCTACTAGCCCAGCGCATTTTTTACTTGCCCCTGGTGATCGGGCGTACGATTTGGCCATCCGTGCTATATAAATTTCAGTTGTTGAACTTGCCCATAATGAGCTATAAATAAAGTGTTGGTAGGAATTTTTTTTACATCTGTGGTTGTTTTGTTTTACTTTGCAGGGTGCAATATGGACGATGAAGTTTTCTCCCTGTGGCAAGCTGCTGGTGAGTACTGCATGTACACTTGTTTTTTTGGGGGGGACCAATTTGTAGGCATTTTGTGGACAGTAGAGTATGAACAGGATAAGATGTGAATCTCACACGGCATACGCGCTTTGATCTTCGGATAAGGCGCTATATAAATACCCATTATTATTATATAATAGTAAATGTGAGCCTATGTTTGCCTGTGTACGCATGTGTGTGTGTGATTATCATCATCATCATCATCATCATCATCATCATCATCATCATCTTCATCCTTAATGTTATGATTTTATTGTTATCTTTCAGGCCACAGGTGGGCAGGACGGTATACTCAGGGTCTGGGTGCTGAAAAGCTGCTTCGGATACTTTGAAGACATCCGCCGCAAATACGAGGATGGTTAGTTTGTTTCTACATGCTGTTGTGGATTGAAGGGAATGCTGGAGAGGGAAGATATGAGGGAAAATATAGGATAAAATATATTAAAAGCAAAGATGAACAAAATGTGTGTGTAAGGGGTTGGGGCGTGGAGAGTGTATTTGAGTTTTAACATTAAAAAACGAAGCAAGTCTTAGATTACCGTATTTGACGGACTACAGAGTTTTTTTGTTTTTTTTAAATCACATTGAGGCTTATAAAAAGATGCGGCTAAAACGTTACCTAAACTTGAATAGCATTCGCCATTCACCTAATGGAAGTCGCCGCGGATTTTCATTTCGCTCGATTAGCGATTACCGGTACTTTATTAGCTCTCTACTCAAGACTCGGTGCTTTTCTTTTTCTTTCGCGAATCTTCGTTTGTCAACAAGTCGTCGTGACAAGATAGCGTACAGAGAAACACCGGATTTATCAGGATCTCGCGCGTGCGAGATTTCGTTTTTTTGTGTCTCGCGATAGTTGGAGGAGGGAGAGCCGCCATGTTGTGTTTTCGTCTGCTCGAAATGTGCGCAAAAGTTGTAAATCATCCCCAAAAAGCTTATTCCGGGCGGGACTACATGTGTGTGTTGGTTACAAATTGTGTGTGTGTGATATTTTTCTTCAAACTTTTTCACTTTTCTTCTTTGTTTCACTTGTTTATTCTCGGAGCCGATTTTGCCAAATATCGTACTTTCGTTTGCCTGGTTGTTTTGATTGATTGACAGGATCTGATTATATTTTTTTCGACGGCGGCTAATATAGTGATGCGGCCTATACGTGGCTCATCCCAATTTTTTTGTTAAAAGTCGGGGATACGGCTTATAAAACGGTGCGTCTTGTAATCCGTCAAATACGGTACATCTCTGATTTATGTTGCAGAGGTAATGGCATTTGTTTGTAAGATTGGGATCATTTGTAATATATTTTGACATCAACAGTATTCTGCACTTGAAAAACCGCACACAAAAATGCTACCTAAATTAACATTGCAATAAAGCATAAACTCAACAACTGCATTAGTGACTCATAGTGTGCTCGCCATGTATGTTTCTGAAACTGACTCCTCTGCCCTTGAAAATAAAGCATTGGCTCACAGTGACAGCATAAAATGTGTTGTTTCAGTTCGAATCTCGCCCAGCCAGTCAGAGGAGAGTCTCAACACGACAAGCTGTGAAGGTTCTGCCACCGCCTCTGCTGCTGCTGGTGCTAGTCCTGGTCAGTCTACACTGGACCCACTGGTGAGGCTTTGTTTGCTGGATGCTTGTTTTAGTACAGTGGAACCCCCCTTTTAAGACCTCCAGAAATCTGAGAAAGTCAGGTCTTAAAAAGGAGGGAGTCTTAAAAGGGAGGTAAATTTACAGAGGTTTTGAACAGAAAGTCTGAGAAAAACAAGGTCTTAAAAAGGAGCGAGTCTTAAATTGGGGGGGGGGGGGGGTCTTAAAAGGGGGGTTCCACTGTCTCTAAGATGAGATTGTTCATCGTTTTGGAGGCATTCCTTCTTTTGTAACTCCTGTTACATGGACCTCCCATTTGAAGACCCCCCAATTTAAGAATCCATCCTTTTTAAGACCCAATTTTCTCAGATTTGTGGAGGTCTTAAAAGGGGGGTACCACTGTACTCTGTTTGGTATGACACGTTTCATTCATTGTCAAGCAGTAAACAGCACCATGGTCATGTAATCATCATTCAGGGATAAGACATCTGTACAGATCTTTACTTTTTCGTGCGTTCAAACTTCTCAACTCTTTTTCCAATTTTGTTCTCGCTATTTTGAAGTCTCACCTTTGATTTTCCAAACCTGTATTTCTCTACCAATGCGAATAAATCCTGACTCTCACCAAAAAAAAAAAATCACTTTGTCATGCAGAGCAGACACAGCATATCACTGCATGAAGGGATTATCACTGATCATGTTTATATGCAATGCAGTGCTTGGTGGTGAAAAACCTATGAAACTAAACATCACCAAGTAAATCTGACAAATCCAAACTGATTATATTTTGCGGTGTGTTCTTTTTTCAGAAAGAATTAAATCAGGAGCAAGAAGACGACCCCATGGCACCCTTTATGTCCAAGCCATTCTGCACATACAAAGGTCACACCGCTGACCTTCTGGATGTCTCCTGGTCAAAGGTCAGAGCATGCTCTCAAGCGTTTTGCATCTTGTTCAGTACACTATGTTTGTTATTATGATTGTTGTGATCAATATGTATGTTATTCTCTATTCTTCTTCTCTCAACTAACTTTATGTATCCAATAATTTATTTATTTATTTACGACTGTTTTTCCGTCTAGAATGCATATGCCTGTAGTTGGTATGAGTGAGTGCGTCGCGTTCTCGTTGTGCGCCTGTCTGCGAGTGTATGAGTCCGAGTGTCTTGGTCCTTGTCGATTTGTGTTTCGTATAATGTTCACTATGTATTTTATATTTTGTAAGCGCCTAGGGCTATATTTAGATTAGGCGCACAAATGTTCATAATAATAATAATAATAATAATAATGTTACAGGGCTGATCTGAGGTAGCTTTGAAGAGTGTGTGTGTGTTTGTGCGTGCCTGCGTGTGTGTGTGCTAGAATGTATGACTGTTCGGTATTATTCTGATGTGTCAGTTCAACCTTCTTTAAGAATGTTCATCAACATCTCTCGGTTCTGTTATTTTTGTTGCCATATCAATTTATCTGAAGCATTGCAAAAGACACTTGTCCCTGCTTATGTGTGGTTTTAATCAGTGTCTTCGATCTTATTTCAGAATTACTTCATCCTTTCTTCATCGATGGACAAAACAGTGAGATTATGGCACATATCACGGAGAGAGTGTCTCTGTACATTTCAACACATCGACTTTGTCACTGCTATCGTCTTCCATCCAAAGGTAAGGGAAGCTGTTACTTTATCTTCTGCGTTCATAGGTTTATAAGGATTTTGTCTGTCATTCCCCATCATTCACAGATTTGTTAAAGACTTTCTTGAGTCTGCTAGTTAGAAATTTTTTGATGAATTAATTTATGAAAAAGTTTTTACACTACACAGACAGCACCCAGCTTGTTAATTTCTGGTATGTCGCCAAGTTGAGGGATGGTCTTATTCCATGTAAAAGGTTGGCCAGATCTGAGACGATGAGCCGAACTGTTTACATGGGAAACAGTGTGCCATCTTGTTTATTGCTGCAGTCTGCCGGCACAGTTGAATCACCTACGCTAGTTGTCCAGATTCCCCCCGCGGGTTAGGGGGAAGAATTTACCCGATGCTCCCCAGCATGTCGTAAGAGGCGACTAACGGATTCTGTTTCTCTTTTTACCCGTGTTTCTTGTATAGAATATAGTCAATTTTTTTAAAGATTTTAGTCAAGCAGTATGTAAGAAATGTTAAGTCCTTTGTACTGGAAACTTGCATTCTCCCAGTAAGGTAATACATTATACTACGTTGCAAGCCCCTGGAGCAATTTTTTGATTAGTGCTTTTGTGAACAAGTAACAATTGACAAGTGGCTCTATCCCATCTCCCCCTTTTCCCCGTCGCGATATAACCTTCGTGGTTGAAAACGACGTTAAACACCAAATAAAGAAAGAAAGAAAGAGTTGTCCAGATTTTCTGTAAATAATTTGTTTTACACTGGTTGAAAACTTTGAAATGATGATTCCCGTTCATAGCATTAAAACTTTATTTAAAATTCCATTTTGCAGGATGACCGTTACTTTCTGAGTGGGTCGTTAGATGGTAAGATCCGACTGTGGAACATCCCTGACAAGAAAGTGACAATGTGGAACGAACTGTCAGGATCTTCAAACCTCATCACTACGGCTAACTTCTGCCACAACGGCCGTCTGGCTGTAGTGGGCACTTACGACGGACGCTGCATCTTCTACACCACTGATGTAAGTGTGGCTTTGACCAATGTTTACCGAGTTATTGTAACATTTAACCATTGACAATGTTGTCAATCTTGTACTTGAAAATGCTTTTAGTTTCTGTCAGTTGAAATAGTTTTAGTTTGTGGCTGGTAAAGATGCACACACCACCACAGATCTGTCCTGAGCTTCAAATTGGATAAGGGTATGCTTTTCCTTGACCACATATCATTTCATTTTCATTTTCATTTTCATTACTTTATTGTCCCATTGCTGGGAAATTCGGGTCGCTTCCTCCCAGTGGAAAGCTAGCAGCAACGGAGTCGCGCTACCCAGGTGTCTGCGTGTTTAGGTGTATTCAGCCACCTGCACTTATGGCAGAATGACCAAGGTCTTTTACGTGCCATTGTGATGACACGGGGGTGGGACATGGCTTCCGTCTCTGGGTCTGCACATAAAGTTGACCCGTGTCCGTCCCGGCCCGAATTCGAACCTGCGACCTTCCGATCACAAGTCCAGTGCTCTACCATCTGAGCTACCGGGCCCCAAGTATCAAGTATCAGCTGCATTGCTGCTTTCTATGTGGTGTAGAAATTTCCTGTTGAATCAATTTCACAGATTGATATAGGTGTCAGTAACAAAATTAATTCAGCAAAATATCCTCATGCTGCAAGGAAAGAAGCCAATGAAAGAAGCCAGGCTTAGATGTGTGTGTGTAAGTGGAAGAATGCTCAGCATTGGTTTTTGTTTAAACTGGTGCAAAACTGAGATGGTACCATGAGTGATAAGTGTATTATCTGGTGTTTTAGCAACTGAAGTACTACACCATGCTGAATGTGCGATCCACACGCGGCAAGAACGCCCGGGGGAGGAAGGTGACTGGCATTGAAGCCATGCCTGGAGAGGACAAGGTGTGTATCATCTACACCACATTATGCTAGCTCATGGATGCATATAGCATTGATGTAGACAAAGAAACAGGGATATGCTTTGTGTACACTGATGAGTGCGCTAAAGAGCGCCCAGACACGTGCTTGCATACACAGGCACACAGAGATGCACACACACACAAATATGATATGCACACACACACAAAGCTGTGATATTCCTTTGCTTGTATGTTATTCAAATAAACATTTGGAAACAGAATTACAAATTGAATATTATATACACTCCAGAATTGAGAGACCCACATAGACACAAACACACACATGCATTCAGTCACCGCTGCGTTACACCTAAAAGTTATCAGCTTGCTTGCATATAATTTCAGTTCTTTAAACTCAAGTAAACGTTTGAAAACAAATTTGAATATTAGAAGCTGTCATAGTGTTATCATTAGTGAATCTATGGGTTGCCTTGTGAAATGACTAGCTAGCATATGGCACACTCCAGAATTGGCCCCATGGAATTGATGTTAAACATTAAAAGAAGAATGGACATACCAGATCCACTCAGTGTGAGGGTGAACCTTACACGGGCCGAAATCTGGATAATGGCTATTATGCTCATGTCTGTTTACTCTGCTCACACAGACAGAAAATAATGTGTGCCAGTGTTGCGTCACTTTTTGGAGGAAACAGGAAGTCTGTGAGAACTTTGAAAGAATGGAAATAGTGTGAGGAAATGATTGTTCTCAAAAACAATCGTCATAGAAGGGAAGTGACTGCCTGAAAACAATGTCTGAAGTGGTCGCTTGTGAGACTGACCTAATTGTGCGTTGAATAGACATATACTGTCTCCCCTTCCTAACCTGGAGATAGGATTGTGTTCAGAAACAGCTATCATGGGAGAGAAATGATCGCTTCAAACAATGAAAGTTGTATCCCCCCTCCCTCCCCCTGTCGCAAATAGCATTACCTGCTGAAGAGACAATAAACAATAATAAACAACCTCCCCTCCCCCATTTATTAAACTTGCCCCCCCCCCCCCCCTCTTATGCACCGTCAAGTTTATGTGGGGGTTTGCTATTGGACAGCAGTACCTGCAATGAAAGAACACCCTCGGGACCATGCAGCCAACAGTGTCCCTTTATTGCAGGTGTCCTCTCATGACAGTTGTATTTAAGTAATCAGGCATGGGAATTGTTCGCCGAAAGGCAAATTTCCGCCGAATTTTTTTGTTTGTTCCGCCGAAAAAGCAAAAGTGTCTGCCGAAAAAATAAATGGGGGAGGTAAAAATTGTTCTAAAAACTGAATATAATGTCAAACTTGGAGCTCAGATGACACCAAATTGCACAATTTGGGTTCTTTAGAGACACAAAATTCCCGGGGGGGGGGGGGGGGGGGGGGGCATGCCCTCGGACCCCCCTAGTAAGGCTAGACGCTTCGCGCCGTCGACTTTGATATTACTTACACATTTTCAACCTTTTTTACTTTTTTCAATTCCCATGCCTGAGTAATGTTAATACTCACGATTTCAAGATTTCACTGTCCCTATAATAAGGGAAAGGGACAACACAAAGCGTCCCTTCCTTGCAGGTGTCCTGTCATTGGGGGGGGGGGGGGGGCTTACTTCACAGGCACCACTGTAATACTACCTAGAACCTATGCAACCTTGAACGTTTTCTCTAATTGATGAAAATATTTCATGTGTGAAACATGTACACCCACCAGCATTTTGTTCTCATTTTGTTGTGGTTTCACATGGTACAGTGGAACCCACCTTTTAAGGACCCCCCCCCCCCCCCCCCCCCCAATCAAGACCTCCCCTTTCCCTTTCCAAAGACATTGATTATTTAGATGGTGTGTTCACAAGCTCTGTAAATTTACCTCCATTTTGAGACTCCTTCCTTTTCAAGGCCTCATTTTTGATTTTAGGTCTTATAAGGGTGATTCCACTGTAACAACCAACATCTTGTGAGATGGTAGTTTTGTGTCAAGACTACACTTTTACTGAACTGCGTCATTTTGTTCTCCTCAGATTTTGGTGACGTCCAATGATTCCCGCGTGCGGCTGTACAGCCTGAAAGACCTGACCTTGACCTGTAAATACAAGGGCGGCACCAACAACAGCAGTCAGATCAAAGCAAGCTTCAGGTAAGGACAGTGTCAATCAAATAATGATGCTGGTGAGGGCTTGTAACAAACAGCTTAGATTAGGTATCACCCACTCTCTTCGTGTCTGTGCCCTGGGCTCTGGTGCACGAGAAAGTTAACACCCCAAAGGGAGCCAGCCGCGGAGTTGGATTGGTTGAAACTGAGATGTGTCTGTGTGATTTCAACCAATCCGGGCTCCGTGGCTGGCTCCCGTTCGGGTCGCACACCTAAGCCCAGCTCGCTTATAAATTGCGTGGTCATCTTTTTCTTTCTTTCTTTCTTTCTTTCTTTCTTTCTCTCTTTCTTTCTTTCTTTCTTTCTTTCTTTCTTTCTTCCTTTCTTTCTTTGTGTCTTTCTCTCTTTCTTTCTTTCTTTCTTTCTTTCTTTCTTTCTTTCTTTCT
>NC_090257.1:36167074-36244574 GCF_037325665.1 Littorina saxatilis
TTCATCAAGTTCATGGCTTTTAGGTTGTGCAGGTCCACAAAACACATAAAATGATCACTGCAGCACAGTGAAGCGTCTTCAAACATTAAAAATGCCTTGTTGTTCTTTACCTTGAATAACAGTAGATGTTCCTTTCTGGAGACAGTCACTAAAATAAAATGATTGCCTTTTTTGTTTTATTTTTATATATCTCTGTACTTGTATTTGTCATCAGAAATTAGTGGCAAAGCTATTTGATTGTGGATTAACATTGAGGGTTAAAAAAAAACCCCACAAAAAACAAAAGCATTGAGCGTTTATTTTTCTCTGTGTGCAGTTCACAACGCAGTGGTAACGGCAGCAGTGTTCGCCCCCAACCCCTCCTTCATCTTCCGCATGGCCATGGCAGAGAACCCTGCCACCGCTTGTTGCTTTGATGATGACACTGAGGACAGAGAAATCATTGTCTCCGCCGACTTTACCGGCAGCATCAAGGTCATCACCAACCGACCAAAGAGCTGATAGGGAGCGAAGGAGAGTGCGAATGAAAATCTGCCATGATGGTTTGAGTTGGGCCGTGTAGAAAAGTCTTTTGCCAGTGACCTGTGTGTCGATTGGAAATGTACGAGAACGTCGGAAAAAAACTGTGAATGATAGCCTATAGACTGTAGAAAAGTCTTTTGCCTGTGAAATGTGCTGACATAGTGTGAAAAAAAATCTCTTGGTGAATGCAGAGGTGCGACTTTGTGTAATGAATCAGCGCTCAAACGGCCAGAAGGTCAGTCAAAATGTAGACGGTGTGATGACTGCATGACAATCTTCAGCTTATGATGAGAAAATCATAAAAATGTAATACAGAAAAGGAAATGAAATCGGATGGCTCCTTCAACTGCTTGGTATGAATTCCACCTTTGACCAGATGCAAACAATTTGACAATTTCATCAGATGTGACCTTGAACTTGAAGAAAGGTCACCACGGACTGACAAACAAGGTCACAAGTGAAAGGGAGAAATACAGAAAATGTTGTCTCTTTCAAGGTTTTGCATCAAGTCTGCACCTTCAGCCAAAGACACAAGAAAGTTGTAACAACAGTGAGAAGAAGGTTTACTGTGATCTTTGACCTGCCTTGTGACTGCGACCAAAGAACTTACCATTTTTGTGTGAATGAGGGGTGATGAAGTGGGGTGGAAGGGGGGGGGGGGAGTGAAGTAAGGGGGGGGTGTTGAAGCAGGCAATTCTAAGGCTATTTGAAATACGTTCTGCCAAACGCCAAATGTCATCCCTGAATTGAAAACAGAATTTTAAAAAACGCATTTGTCTCATGTGCCAACACATCAAACAGAAAAGATGATGAAGCATTGTTGGGAAAGCCTCAAGCTGAACAGCTTCACATCTTGAGTGGATGCGGATCTCAGTTTATCAAGCTAGCCAGACACGAGATTATTTCCGCCAGTTGGCAGATTTCTGGCATTTCCTAAGCTCTTGAGACCATTCTTGAGATCCCCAGATTGCGTGATTTTGCATAATTGTGTATGAACATAAAAATAAAATATTTTCTTGGTATGCATTCAGGTCTGTTTTTAAAGTATTGCATGTAATTAAAAAAAACAATTTTAACTCATTTTTTTTTACAATTTGATGATTTTGTGATCTCACAATACACCTGCTAGCCCACAGACCAGCTTTTGCAGCAAGAGGCTCCAGAAGACAACCGGCACCATACTTGTGAACCAGCCATCTCAAAACCATTTCAAAAATGATTTTCTGCTGAAACATTCATGATTACCATCAGAGTTGAACACATACCACAATGCACGTTGCAGCAACATGGCTGTTGGTTGACAGAATAGGAATTTTAGTTCAGAGTATTATTGGAACTTTTATTGTTACCAGCGGCATGAATACTTTTATTGTGTGTGGTCCGACTGTGGCGCTTTAAATGTTCTATTTAGTTCACACAGTTATTTTTACTATAGGTCATTGTGGAATTAAAGACCAAGAGTTGTTGAATAAGTAGTGAGGCAGAAGGTATTCTTAAGATTACCTCCACCCAAGACAAGTTCAGGAACTGCTGCACTGCACTTTTTCAGTGTAAATTAATTATGATAAAAACGGGCCTTGTTAGAAATCTCAACTGCAGACTTGTACAGTCTTGAGACTACTTCTGGCAATCCTTGTCTCTGTGGGGTTTGTGTACCTGACCCCTCAATCAAAACTCAATCAAATGGCTCAGAATAGGTGTGTTTTACTCAGGAATGAGGTTGCAGTATTCGGTATAGAATTCAGGTGCCTCATTGGTGATGGTTCCTGAGTTAAACACTGTTCCAGACCTGGGAACCCATACGATTTTGCCATATTTTGTACGCAAGATTGTCTAGAATACAAGCAGTATGGTCAGTGGAAAAAAATACGATAAATAATCCCAGACCCCTTTTCTTCACAAGCGCATCTGGGAGCTGATCCAGTATTTTGACACATGATTAAAGCTATTGTCAGTAAATATTGAAAGAAGCATTTGTTTCAAATATATTGGTATGTACTTAATTAGCGGTGAGACAGACACGAGTGAAACATGTTTGAATCATGGATGGTCAAATGTTGTGTGGAGTACGCTCATTTTTCTGAAAATACACCAAGTTTTGCTTGAGCATACTCCAAGTGCAAAACAGGGGTTCTCAGGTCTGGTGTCCCCATGCTCAGCCCCTGCAGTAAACATTCCCCCTCCCTTCACCTCTGTCACCACCATCCACCCCACCCTTGGGCCTATCACTGTCAGGGCTCTTCTGATTGGGCCTTGGCCTACAATTGCATGACGGATTATGATGTCATTTCTGCCTTGAATGCAGCAAAACTTTACAGTAAACCTGTTGTGTATATTACACATGCAGAGCTGTGTCTCACAGAACCGAAACATTATTTGCTGCTTATGTCTTCTTTTCCTTCTTAAATCAGCTGATCAATCAGTGAATGAATAAACCAGTCTGTTATTACTTGTGATATTTTGTAAATATAGGTCTTGTATTTATCATAACACTGTCACCTGTCAGTCTATTATTGTTGATATTATATATACATTTTGTCAATCAGCATCGTAAGAAATGTATCTTATAATCAGTCTGTGAAATTATCAATGATTCTTTATTTTTCATTAATCTCCAAGAGAAACTGGTCAACGCAAATTAACATTTTCATGGTGCTGAAATTCAGGCACGGTATATTTTATGGAGCAATGTGGGAGGTTTTGATTAACTTGAATTTTATTGTATGTAAAGTTGCATAAGATATGTGTTTTGTTCAAAACTCGTTGTGTTCTAAAAGGTTAATCTGATTACTTCTGATTGGAAAATTGTAATCAGTCTCTATTACAATCAATTTCCCTGAACCAGAGACATACCTGAACTTCAAACAAGTACAGTGGAACCCCCCCTCTTAAGACACAACCCCCCCCCCCCCACTTTTCCCCGATTTAAAACTCTCTTACAGTGGAACCCCCCCTTTTTACATTTAGTCAAGTTTTGACTAAATGTTTTAACATAGAGGGGGGAATCGAGACGAGGGTCGTGGTGTATGTGCGTGTGTGTGTGTGTGTGTCTGTCTGTCTGTGTGTGTGTGTAGAGCGATTCAGACTAAACTACTGGACCGATCTTTATGAAATTTGACATGAGAGTTCCTGGGTATGAAATCCCCGAATATTTTTTTCATTTTTTTGATAAATGTCTTTGATGACGTCATATCCGGCTTTTCGTGAAAGTTGAGGCGGCACTGTCACGCCCTCATTTTTCAACCAAATTGGTTGAAATTTTGGTCAGGTAATGTTCGACGAAGCCCGGACTTCGGTATTGCATTTCAGCGTGGTGGCTTAAAAATTAATTAATGACTTTGGTCATTAAAAATCTGAAAATTGTAAAAAAAATATGTTTTTTATAAAATGATCCAAATTTACATTTATCTTATTCTCCATCATTTGCTGATTCCAAAAACATATAAATATGTTATATTCGGATTAAAAACAAGCTCTGAAAATTAAATATATAAAAATTATTATCAAAATTAAATTTTCGAAATCAATTTAAAAACACTTTCATCTTATTCCTTGTCGGTTCCTGATTCCAAAAACATATAGATATGATATGTTTGGATTAAAAACACGCTCAGAAAGTTAAAACGAAGAGAGGTACAGAAAAGCGTGCTATCCTTCCCAGCGCAACTACTAAACCGCTCTTCTTGTCAATTTCACTGCCTATGCCGTGAGCGGTGGACTGACGATGCTACGAGTATACGTTCATTGCGTTCAGTTTCATTCTGTGAGTTCGACAGCTACTTGACTAAATGTTGTATTTTCGCCTTACGCGACTTGTTCTTCTTCTTCTTCTTCTTCTGCGTTCGTGGGCTGAAACTCCCACGTGCACTCGTGGTTTGCACGAGTGGAATTTTACGTGTATGACCAGTTTTCCCCTGCCATTTAGGCAGCCATACGCCGCTTTTGGAGGAAGCATGCTGGGTATTTTCGTGTTTCTATAACCCACCGAACTCTGACATGAATTACAGGATCTTTTTCGTGCGCACTTGGTCTTTTGCTTGCGTGTACACACGGGGGTGTTTGGACACCAAGGAGAGTCTGCACACAAAGTTGACTCTGAGAAATAAATCTCTCGCCGAACGTGGGGACGAACTCACGCTGACAGCGGCCAACTGGATACAAATCCAGCGCGCTACCGACTGAGCTACATCCCCGCCCCCGAACCCCCCTTTTAAGACCTCCAATAATCTGAGAAAGTCAGGTCTTAAAAAGGAGGGAGTCTTAAACTGGGGGGGGGGGGGTCTTAAAAGGGGGGTTCCACTGTATTAAGACCCTCCTCAGGGGGGGATCCAGGGGGGGTTTCCGAGGTTTCTGGTTTCTAAAAAAAATGAATAAAACAATTGAAAATAAAGAAAAGCTGATGCTCAGATTGCACCAGATTGCTTCATTTTCCTTGATTTTCATCAAAATTTTCCCTAAAAGAAGTTTGGAAACCCCCCCTTTAAAAGGATGTGATCCGCCCCTGCTCCTCTCGGAGACATGGTTCTCTCAGATTTTGTAGAGGTCTAAAAAAGGCAGTTCCACTGTAAACCATGTGTTCATGACTTTCAACATAATGAGATCCATATATTTTGATTTCACCTGGGCAGCTGGAACCTGTTTCTTACTGATGTTCATATTCCAGCTACTCAGAGAACTCTTCATTTCCAGTGATATTATTGATCAGAAGAAAAACTAACGATTCTAATTGTGTACAATCATAATTATGTCAATTGGATGTACCGTTCTACCGTTGTGTACAGTTCACCATATGTACAGAATGTTTGTGATGAAAACTCATGAGGAAGAATCTATACCCCCAGCGGGTTAGGGGGAAGAATTTACCCGATGCTCCCCAGCATGTCGTAAGAGGCGACTAACGGATTCTGTTTCTCCTTTTACCCTTGTTAAATGTTTCTTGTATAGATTATAGTCAATTTTTATAAAGATTTTAGTCAAGCAGTATGTAAGAAATGTTAAAGTCCTTTGTACTGGAAACTTGCATTCTCCCAGTAAGGTAATATATTGTACATGTACTACGTTGCAAGCCCCTGGAGCAAATTTTTGATTAGTGCTTTTGTGAACAAGAAACAATTGACAAGTGGCTCTATACCCTCTTCCCCCTTTCCCCGTCGCGATATAACCCTTCGTGGTTGAAAACGACGTTAAACACCAAATAAAGAAAGGAAGAATCTACAGTACAGGAGTAAACTTGCTATCTTCATGAAAATGTAAAAGTTTGCCTAACTTTGTGTGTAATATTACAGTGGTAAATGCAAAGAAAAGACACCATTGGGACCATCACAAAGTTTTCTGAGCATGTGACCTGTCAAGATTTGTTTGTTTGTTTGCTTAACGCCCAGCCGACCACGAAGGGCCATATCAGGGCGGTGCTGCTTTGACATATAATGTGCGCCACACACAAGACAGAAGTCGCAGCACAGGCTTCATGTCTCACCCAGTCACATTATTCTGACACCGGACCAACCAGTCCTAGCACTAACCCCATAATGCCAGACGCCAGGCGGAGCAGCCACTAGATTGCCAATTTTAAAGTCTTAGGTATGACCCGGCCGGGGTTCGAATCCACGACCTCCCGATCACGGGGCGGACGCCTTACCACTAGGCCAACCGTGCCGGTCTCCTGTTAAGAAAATAAATAAAAGGACTACAGAAGGTGTCCTTTATTGGAGAGGGGGGGGGGAGTCCTCTCATCAGAGAAGTGTGACATCTCCGGTACCACTGTGTTGTTTGAAAAGCACTTCTAAATAAGGTTAGAAAACTTAGGTAAACTACAAATGACACTGGCATTGTTAGATGTCACTTTTGTGCGAATAACATGATTTTACGTGTACATGTTAATAGGACTGCAAAATTACGTGGCATTGACTGTATGGATAATGTTAGGTCCCTCATCTAGCCCAAGGGTAACCTCCAAAGAAAGAACGTTGTTGGATGTCTGGTAGCCAGGGCTGAGATGCTCAAAGCAAAAGTGGGGGAAACACTAACGGGTGAGAACAAACCGCGGGGCCTGATTTGTTGAAAACACACCAAATCTCAATTTCAACCAATCCAACACCGCGGCTGACTCCCACCCGGTTGGTAACTTTCTTGTGCACCTCATCGCAGGTGTCCCTCGTCCAGGTATCTGAACCCGACTTGAGTGCACTTGATGCAATCTGGGATGACTTGTGTGGAACACTTGACTACAGCTTGTATGCACACTAATCTTGATGGTCTTGCAAGTGTGGAAATTCTGACAGTGAAAAACTAAACAAAACACATAATTGTAGCAATATTACCACAATCCTCTTTGCTGCTTGTAATATGCCTATCAAGGCTAACATTTTTGTGTGCCAAAAAGTTCCCAGAAAATAATTGACTTAGAAGTTAGATATTTTGCAAAGAATTATTGCCACTACCTGTTATATAATTTGTGAATTTGAGCAAAAGGAGGCTGACAGTTTTCATTTGCAATTCTGAATCAAAACTCAACAAAAGAAAACTTTTAACAAGCTTCATCTGGGAATGATTGCAGTGAAGTATGCTTGCTGCTGAGTCCAAAGCGTCTCTCTTGACAGGTACCACTCAACGCTTGTATTTACCACAGTGTCTGCGACTATGCATTGATTCTTGTCATTATTTGTTGACGTGGCCAATTTTTCTTGATATTGTCTTTTAATGTTCTCATTCAAGAAAAACAAAACCATAAACACAATGACTAGGGGAGGTGTGCATGAGTAGGTGTCCAACTGGGTTTCAACCAGTCCAAACCAGCACTTGGTTCCAACCCAGATGAGCGCTTTTTCATGCATACCACCTCAGATGGTCAGAAAAAATGCCAGTTTTCACTTGAAAAAGGACTGATTGGTTCCACAAAGAACAGTGTTTTACCTGAAACTTGTGTGTTGTGATATTCCGATTCTCTATGCACATTTGCACAAATTCTGGTCTAAATGTTTTTACGATTTAAACCTAGAAAATCTCAGTAAATCAGAATGATTTGGTGCTACGTGGCAATTTAGTTCTCTCTCGACTAGTAACTTAGAATTTGACTTCAGTGACTAAATAATGTTTGGTTTTATGTCTCTCCTGATTTTATTTAGCATGTTCTGTTATGCATATTCTCTTTTTCCAGACATAAAATTTATTTAGTTAATTCACGTTGTGGAGAAAGTTTTTATTTTGTTTTTGTTTTGTTGTTGTTGCATGCACATTGGAAATTAATGTGGCTGTATGATGTTAGATTAGTTGCGAGGAAAATGTAGGTGGTGCTTTGTAGATAACAGTGTTGCTTAGAGCTTAAGCATTGGTTTATAGGCCCCAGAATACTTAACTGATGTAGTTTAAAAAATGTTATTGGTTTATTAGCTTTTTAATTTTGTTAAAAATAATTTATTTATTTGTGTATTTATTTTTTCAATTGCACATTTTCTCTTTTTTGTGTGTGTTGTTGTTGCTAGATTTGTATCGATACCACCTCAGGGTTTCATTGATAGGAATGCATTTCATCCCACTCCTCTGAGTTTTATGCAGTTACATGTATGTTAGATTTACAGTCATTGAAGGCATTTATATGAGATTGTCGAGTGACCAAAGTTTATCTTCAGAGCATTCAGAGACTTCTAGTCCTTTTATATTGTTAGTGTTTTTAAGAATGTGTGCTTTCAGATGATAATGTTTGTAACTGGAGATTTTGCATGCTCATAAATTGCCCAGTTATAGTTGGGAAATTGCCCAGTTATAGCTGAATATGAAACAGTTGTCGCAAGTCATTATTACCATTTATAATTTGAGATTATGTGGTTCTTTATAGAATATAGTCAATGTTTGTAAAGATTTTAGTCAAGCAGTATGTAAGAAATGTTACGTCCTTTGTACTGGAAACTTGCATTCTCCCAGTAAGGTCATATATTGTACTACGTTGCAAGCCCCTGGAGCAATTTTTTGATTAGTGCTTTTGTGAACAAGAAACAATTAACAAGTGGCTCTATCCCATCTCCCCCCTTTTCCCTATCCCATCTTCCCCCTTCCCCCGTCGCGATATAACCTTCGTGGTTGAAAACGACGTTAAACACCAAATAAAGAAAAGAATGCAAAAACATGAGTGAACGTGGGAGTTTCAGCCCATGAACAAAGAAGAAGAAGTGAGCTAGTCTTTAAATGATAGGGGTTGCTTTCTTAAAGTGCTGCTTCGGTGCTGAATTGCAAGGATGCAGATTATGTCACTCTTGCTGCTAATATTTTAGGTACATGTACTACTAATTTCAAATGCTGCTGCCCTGTCAGTTGAATTTATTTTGTATACAATAAAAGCTGCTTTCCTGAGCCAAGTGAGCAAAGCGATGTTTGAAGGTTAAATTAGAGCAATGTTTTAACCCATTCTTTAGTTTTTGTGTTCCAAACGAGCAGGCTATTCCACAGAAAAGAGTGACTATATGCACTTTTTGTTGATAAACATGACATTTAGTTTGTATTTTCATGTTTGTTCTTTGAACTGGTTTTTGCTTCAGCTAAAGTGAAAAAAAGTGTATTTTTGTCCTTTTTTTGTACATGTACGTACTTACATTATCTTTTACTTTTTTTATTTAATCTTTTATTTTTATTAGCAAATTCAATAATGCAAAAGTAGCAAAATTAGAAAGGCTTGTTCATGTTGGTTCTGTGCTGGTTACTTAGTTGGATGGTTGCTTGGTTGCCAGTTATTACTTTCTTGCCATTCTCACTAGTCTGCAGAACACTTTTGAACGCCTATAGGTTGTTAGTGTGCAAAGAATGTCATTGATTATTCTAAATTTTTTCTTTTCTTTAGGCTGTTAAACAGAAAAAAGAGAAAAAAAAAACACCCCACAAAATCTGATAAGAAAGAAGATCTCCAAAGGGGTGTTTATGATAACTTCTTTCTTTAACTGTTTAATTTTTGTTTTGTTTTTTGTTGTTACAGATAAATGTGATGATAATTAGTTTTAACGTCCTCTTAGAACCAATTGGCCTTTCTTGGGACAGGTAGAGTTGATATGCTTTATGTGGGGACAAGACACTGGACAAACATGCAAACAGAGAACACATTATGATCGTGTTATATATCTGGAAGTCTGTTGCAATGTTTCAAAATGGGGATGGAAGTAAAGATTGTGTACGCGGAACAGACAAATGTGCAGTAGAACAACCCATAGTCAGGGTTGTCTTTCTTAGTAAAGACGTCATGCCAATTGGGAATGATAATTATCATCATAAGAGAATGCTTTTAACTGAGAGGCTGTCCATTTTTGCGTCCATTTGCTTCTTCTGCTATTTTCTGTGATAATGATTCTGTTGTATGATAAAATGCTTTTGTGTAAAATGTGTTTGTGGGTTTTTTTCCTTCCTTTTTGACAAAACTGAATCTGATTTCTGAGTTCATGTGTTTACTTCCGTTTTGGTGAGTAAAGATTCAAACTGTAGTATAATTGAGTGTAGAATTTTGAGAATGATTTAAGCTGATAATGAATCCTGCTTTGCCAATCGAGTTCAGAACTTGTCGCAACATTTTCTTGGTTTCATAAGATAAAATACTTTTACCAGAAGTCTGCTGGTTAAAAGACATAATATTATGTATGTCGTTACATTGACTGTCATAAAAAGACATAATATTATGTATGTCATTACATTGACTGTCATAAAAAGAATAAGAACCAAAAGAACTGATTCTTTGGTTTATACTAAGACTTGGGTGCAGTGTGTGTATAACATTTGAAAATGAGAGAGTGCCGCTGACAAAATACATGTACATCAAGCACTAATGACAATGTCCAGGACTTGAAATTCCCTTTCTCCGTCTCTTTTGGAGGATTCTATGTGGCAAAGTTTTGTTCATGTTCCTTCTCATTTATTTCTCATTGAAAATTTTGGGTAACTGAACTCTTGATTCTTACACAGAGGTACGTCTAATATTATGGATAATTGTTTGTGGCTCTATTTCAACATTTAGCTAAACATCTGTTCGGAGGAAAATCTTTCATACAATGGTTGTTGGAAATGTTCATTTTTTCCTCTCATAATTATCTGTATTTGTCCTTTTAATTGAAGAAAAGTTACATTTTTGTATGTATATCTCATGAAATCATTTGAAATAAGGTGTGATTGATTGTGCCAGGTTTTTGTTTAATACTGATGTGTATCTCAGATTAGTGTGCAATATTTTTGTTACTTTATGCTCTGTAAATCTAACATTTTATACATAAACACTGCTGCTGTCAAGGAGTCTAATTGTGTGTGTGTGTGTGTGTGACATATCTTTGCAAAAGAATGAATAAACATTATAAGGCCAAAAACAAAAAGGTCTGTTTACGGTAACATAGGCCAAATAAATAGGTCGGGATTTTTTTTCTTTTTTTTTTCTTCTTTTCCAAAAATCCATATTTTTACGTTATTTTTATTTTTTTAAATTTTTATTTTTTTCCCCAAATGCCAAAAAAAAGTCTAGGGTCGCGCGAAAAAAATAGGGTCGGTCGGGTTACCGTAAACAGACTATTTTTTGTGTGTGCCTAATCTTCTGCCTGTGACCCTCTTTACTACACGCAAACCCTTACTTCGCATGATCCCTTTCTATTTTGAAAGAAAACTCAGGCATGGGAATTGTCTGCGAAATCGCGGATTTCCGCGGAAAGGAAATGACCTTTTTAGTGAAAATAAAAAATTGTTCGCGGCAAAAAAAAAGGTAAATTAATTTATATGTATTTATTTGTCTCTCTATCCATTGTTTGCTTTACACAAGAACTAGCAAAATATTGGTCTAAAATTCGTTTTCCTTCCGGGGGGCTTGGCTCTCCTGGTCCCCCCAACGGGGCTCTGCCCCTGTACCCTGCCGGGGCCTAGGCTGCCCCCGGACCTTGGCTTATTTTCAGAGTTTTTTCTATTTTGGAATTCCCATGCCTGAAACTAATAGCTCGATTAGAATTTGGTCCAATTGCAAGGAATTGATGACCTGTACATGTGTTTTAGAGTTCCGATTCCTGTGTTTATTCTGCTAACTCTGGTCTTCATAAGACTGATAATATTGTAATGAAAATCATCAATTTCACATGAAAATGAAGGGTAAATAATGTGAGACATCTGTGCCTTTTTTTAGTTACAACGGAGTCAAGAAATAAAATGTAAAGAATACATGTCTGCATCTGTCTTTTCTCTGTCTAATTGTATGGTTGTGTATATGTGTTCGTTCGCATGTGTGTGTGTGTGTGTGTGTGTGTGCATGCATGGCTGGTGGCTCACAGTGTGTGCGTGAGAGGGGATGGCTTGTTCTACTAATTGTTCTGGAATACAATTTTTCATGCAACACAACACAACACAACCAGGGGACGCAACACAACCCAACACAATTACACACACACACACACACACACACACACACACACGTGCTCTTCAATGGTGTGTTTATTGTGTTGCACGTGTCAAACGTTTCCGACGGCGGTCGGACGATCAGAATACTATTTTGGCGCATTCCGGTGAATAGATAGATAATGAGCAATTGTTGGGCGCAAAGTAAGAATCCGGGGCAGAGTTGGAATAATCGGGATTTCCCGAAACCTCATTAGATTTTGGTTGTGGCTATATCCACGGGTCCGTGTCTCAAGTCCCCAGCTAGGCTATATCCACGTCACTAACGTCATCGTCGCACGGGAAGCCTCGCGTTGGCACTCTTATCAAGCGCCATTTTGCTTTTACCACAACACAATCAACTCTTTTGACAGCCTGCAAACTAAACTGGAAGCCTTTACAGGAGTGCACTCATGTGCAACTTTCGTAAAGTTCGTCGAGATCGATAGCAGTCATCAGGAAGTATCGCACAAAATATAGATTCCTATTTTTCCATTAACGGCCATGTTGGCTCCGTAGCTCAGACAGGAGTGAATAGTCGAACAGTCCATGAGACCTCCAGTTCGAGCCTGGCCCCAGTCTTCTTTTTATTTTTGTTAAAATAAATTTTTAGACTTATTTTTTCCCCCTCTTAACTTTCCTTTCTTTTACGTTGCTCTTCTCTTCTTTTCTCCAAAACATTTCGTTGATAAGAGCTGAGATAGAATGATAAAAATGCACTCCTGCAATTTTCACCGGCAGGACGGCAGCTGGCTTTGTTTACATTGTATCACATAAACTCCCCTCTCCTACTATTCAAAGTGCTGCTGATCGAACTTTGGACCCTGTATTCCACTCATAGAGTCTAACTCGTTATTTTAAGAATAAAAGAGAGTTTTTACTTTTAAAATTTGACAGCTGAAGTCAGTGAACTGAAGTGCCCAACCGAAAGCAGCAAAATATAAGGCGAGAGTAGCGTCCCTTGAGTACGATGACGTCAGTGACGTGGATATAGCATCGAGTCTAGAGACACGGACCCGTGGATATAGCCACAGCCTTAGATTTTGATTTTCAACTGCAAAGCGCCGCACTGTTTCCGGAAACGACCTGCCTCGTTCTAGAAATGGCAACCCTTCGACTGGCACAAAAAAGTATACCCTTTTCACAGGTCATGAATAAGGTATATGAAAAAGCAAGAATGGGGGGGGGGGGGGGGGGGTACACTGTGTAACACTTTCTCTCAGTGACACTCAGCGCATGCAGCTAGCTATAGTTGCTGCTGTCGCGATCTATTTTGAACACAATTATTTTTTTCTTCTCAGAGTAGAGTGTTAGTTTACAACAGGCTGAAATCATCTTTAATTTGAATCAACATTTTGCAACAATCAATCACATCAATATAGCGCACAGACTTGCAGGCTATCACGTTTCAAGAGCCTAGATTACCATGCAGTGACAAGAGCCTACTCAATAAAGAGAGACTGTGTGAGTTTAATATATAATCAGTTAAGACTGAGTAAAAAATTATTACACTGAATCGATAGTTACCAGTGAAAAGTAATATGGGAACACTCTTGTTGTGTTTTTGTCGTTGTAAAATGTAAGATCTGAAACGTTAAAAATTACGTAAAATTGGTGCGTTTTGGTCGAGTGGGATGGGTCGTTGAACTGTGTTGTTACAGCCCGCCGAAGTTATCAAAAGTGTTTTTGCTTTTTGTAATTCGGTTGGTTTGGTGCGTTATACAATGCATCTGCTTTTTCAAGACTAAGCATTGATCCCTTTAAAACACAAGGATCATCATAGGCCATCATGACTTGTATCATTTTACATCGCATTCTAAGAAAGAGCAGAATTCTCACTATGCGCGCGGTACATTTCTACAGAGACATACATCTATCTATGTCTCTGATTTCTAGAATCGCGTAGCGCAAAATTGGAATTCCTACAATGGCGGCCATTGTTGGAATTCCAACAAAGCGCAGGTCATTTCCGGAAAAGCGCCGATGACGAGATGGGTCGCAACAGCTATGACATGAGATTACTTCCCCTTGGTTTCGATTCAGCTTTTGTTGATATTTTTGCCTTGGCTAAGTTTCGGCAAGAGTTTTGCTTGTAATTTCGTGTGTGGATCAACTATGTCTGTGTAATTTGATGAAACCCGATTCAGCTGGACACTATAAGCGTGTGAGTTATCAGTAGCACTTGTAATCTATCTGTATTTTGTCTCTGACACGAAGCCCTTGAGTAAAAACAGATTAATTCACTTGGTCGCAGCGAAGTTTCTATTCGTTTTGTTGTTTTGTTTATTGTTTTCTCCAGAACCTGCTATGTGTACGCGAACAAACGTTAACACACATAAACGCATACACAGACACACACTGACACACACTGACACAGACAAACACACACACTGACACACACTGACACAGACAGACAGACAGACACACATACACACACACACACACACACACACACACACACACACACACATACACACACACACACCCACACACACACAGAAACACACAGAAACACACACACACACACACACTGACACAGACAGACAGACACACATACACACACACACAACCAAACACACACACACACACACACACATACACACACACACAAACACACACATGCACACACACTCAAAATCAGGTTTAGTGCGTTTTAGATCACCCTCCACCAAGAATGTCTGGTATTTTTGTTGTTGCTTCTAATGTGTATAGACCTTTTCGGTATCTGAGCAGCTCTCGCGAGACACGTTCTTTGTTATGCGTTGAACGTCGCGAGAACTTTGAACCTCGGCTTTTGCAGCTCGCGCGAAATCGCTGTACCACATGCTTTGCTATGCTCTGAAGTTTGCGAGAGCTTACGAGAGCTTGGAATATCGATAGGGTCTATACTGCAGTGTGCAGGGATGCACAGTTTGGGGAGCCCCGAATATGAATAACTTCAAATGTAAAAGAGTAGAATTGTATGATAATTTCCTTTGGTCTTTGTGTTTTTGAGTTTTTATAGCCCCAAAACATTTCTTGAGCTCAAATCGATTGTACAGTGGATCAACCTAAATCATTGAAAGCTGCATTTTTTCAGCACCTCACATTCTACAAGGCATCACGTTTTGTTGTGACATAATATTAATACTAATACATGTAATTTTCATTTCATTTCATTTCATTTCATTTTCATTTTCATTACTTTATTGTCCCATCGCTGGGAAATTCGGGTCGCTTCCTCCCAGTGGAAAGCTAGCAGCAACCGGGAGTCGCGCGCGCTACCCAGGTGTCTGCGTGTTTAGGTGTATTCAGCCACCTGCACTTATGGCAGAATGACCAAGGTCTTTTACGTGCCATTGTGATGACACGGGGGTGGGACATGGCTTCCGTCTCTGGGTCTGCACATAAAGTTGACCCGTGTCCGTCCCGGCCCGAATTCGATCCTGCGACCTTCCGATCACAAGTCCAGTGCTCTACCAACTGAGCTACCGGGCCCCAACAGTTAAACAATGAATCACAGACAAACTAATTGTTTCAGGTATTTTTTTATTGGCTTTTGTCGTTTTGAAGTGTCATACCCAGACTTTGCAAGAGTGATCAAGACAAACACTCCTGACCACTTATCAGTGACAGAAAGTAATCATGACAGCAATGAATACGGTGTGCTTCGATTAACATGTTAATTTTCAAAAGAAAGCGCATATCACACATCGGAGCAAGTTAATCATACACATGTGATGCCATGATCGCTTGCTTACTGATCAGCATCTTGTGTTTGCCTTAATCACTTTTCAAAGGGGCGCTAACGCTTACACAGCCAATTCCTCCGCCAAATCGCCAGGGGCAAGTTAAAATTCTGTGGTGGGAAAGTGAATTTGTTGAAGTTACTCGCCCGCGCGGCTGGCGAGTTATTACACCCCCGGTATAGGGGTGTGTATAGGATTCGGTCGATGTGTTTGTTTGTTTGTGTTCGCACATATAGATCTCAAGAATGAACGGACCGATCGTCACCAAACTTGGTGAACAGGTTCTATACATTCCTGAGACGGTCCTTACAAAAATTGGGACCAGTCAAACACACGGTTAGGGAGTTATTGGTGGATTAAAATTATACAAGGACTTATAGAGGGACATATTAATGGTCAAAGGGAAATAACCTTCTCAGTTGGTGGCAGTGAGAATGGTTATTTCCCTTTGACCAACGGGGGTGTTTTTCCTACCTCGGAGGAATTTCTTGTTTTTTTAAGATTTGGCCATCCCTGCCCTGACATAGTTATTTGTGAACATCATCTTATTATCAATTATTTCACTTTTAGGACCACGGAAGACCTACACCAACTCACTTCACTGAGGGTTACAGAGCTGTGTGCCGAAGCCATCATGACAGACGAGTGCAACGCGCAGACCGGCCTGGTGGACTCAGTCACACAGACCAGTGAGGAGTTCACCCCGCCCGGCGAGCACACTTTCCACGATGACATGCGAGCGTCCAATCTCCTGACGGGGTTCTCCAAGCTCTACAAGAACAAGGAATTTGTGGATGTGGTGCTGTGTGTGGGAAGCACAGAGTTTCCCTGTCACAGGAACGTGCTGGCCGTGTCCTCGCCCTACTTCATGGCCATGTTTTCTGGCAGTCTGGCTGAAAGTCAACAGGTTGGTGGCTAATTACTTTTTTTCTTTCTTTTTCTTCTTTGGAACCCCCCAATTTAACTATTTTTTTAAGTTTGCCCGAAATGTTAAAAATTCGGGTCTTAAAAAGGAGGGAGTCTTCAAATGGGGGTAAATTTACAGAGGCTTTCAACAGAACATATATACTGTTCAAAAAAAGAAACGCATAGCTTGTAATATTTGGTTAATTTAGTTATATGGCTACAAGGATATCCACCAAACTGCAGAAAATGTTTATCTGGTCGTCGACCTTTCGTCCATTGCCACAAGTGAGCTCTGCACGTGACGCATGCGTTATCAGTGGCTACAATGTCAAAATTGCTCATTTGGCATGACCACTCGTCATGCTTCAGTGTAATCTCGTGAAACTCGGGGAATATTGAGCTCTCACCATGTCTTCCAAAACCCATAAAAGCGGATTGTTCGCCACAAAGAAATCAGACGACAATTCAGCGACGAAAGATGGCCCGATTGAGCAGAGAAGACCGCCAAATTGCATTGGGTCGTTTACAAGCAGGCCAAAGTCAAAGTGCAATCGCCAGGCACTTCCACGTGTCCCAGAGCACCATCAGTAGACTGTGGGTGAGGTTTCAAGCCACTGGCTCCGTTGCTGACTTGCCACGAGCGGGAAGACCAAGGGCGACAACTGCTGCTCACGACCGCTTCATACGGCTCCGCCACCTCCGGAATCGTTTCCTGTCGGCCTCATCTTCTGTCCAGGCTCTCCCCGGGCCACACCGATTATCGGACCAGACCGTGCGGAACCGCCTGCATGAAGCTGGTTTGAGAGCTCGCAGACCTCACAGACCTCACAGAGGAGCTGTCCTCACCCGCCGCCATCGCCAGAACCGAGTGCAGTGGGGCAACCAGCACCTTCGCTGGACCGTCCGGAATCACTGGAGACACGTGTGGTTCAGCGACGAGTCCTACTTCCTGCTCTAGCGACATGATGGTCGGAGGAGGGTCTACCGGAGAGTAAACGAACGTTACGCGCCCAACTGTGTGGATGAGGCACCCGTTCATGGTGGTGGAGGCGTCATGGTGTGGGGGGCGATCAATACCGCTGGAAGGAGCACCCTGGTGCACGTCCAAGGGCGCATAACTGCCCAGCGATACGTGGAGGAAATTCTGCGCCCACACGCCCTTCCTCTTCTGGCTGACCAGGATGCCATATTCCAGCAGGACAACGCTCGCCCGCACACAGCACGACTCACCACCCAGTTCCTCACCGACCACCATGTCCAGGTGCTTCCCTGGCCATCCATGTCGCCAGACATGAACCCGATAGAACACCTCTGGGATGAATTGGACAGACGTGTGCGCAGGCGAGAAGAAGCGCCGGCAAATCACCGCGATCTATTGCAGGCACTTCAGGAGGAGTGGGACACCATCCCACAGCAAGATATCCGGCATCTGATCCAGTCCATGCCCAGAAGGTGCCGGGCAGTTGTTGCTGCTCAAGGCAGTCACACCCCCTGCTGACTTGACAGCCTCGGCACCCAATCGTATTGATTGACTGATTGATTTGAAGATGCAAATGAACTGTGTGTGCATTCAACTGTGTCCATACCAAATTTCAAACAAATAATCTAAATATTGGATTTTCTGTTAATTTTTTCGAAAAATAAAACAAATTTGGCAAGTAGCAACTATGCGTTTCTTTTTTTGAACAGTATAATTATAAGAAAACAGGGTCTTATAAGGGAGGTACGTAGTCTTACATTTGGGGGGTCTCAACTCATTGTCTCCCAGGTACGGATACATATGGCTCTATCTGACCAGGTACAGATATATATCCGTACCCACTCATATGGCTCTATCTGACCAGGTACGGATATATCCGTACCCACTCATATGGCTCTTTCTGACCAGGTACGATTATATTCGCTCGGACTGTTAGCTTCAGTCGCTTCCTGTAACGTCCATCTTACGCCTGCATTCCAGCGTGTTGATACACAGTTACTACACAGTTACTACAATTCTGAGTGACCTGCTGCAGCACAGCTGGTCTCGGTTAAAAAAAACTTGGTCAACATAGGTGGGGTAGAAAGTGTTAAAAGAGGAGTTCCACTGTACATGCAGACAGCTGTCAATGTCTGCATGTATGACACAGTTCTATGGAGACTTGTCGTGTTGTTGGGCTGACTGCAGCGGGCAGTGATAGAGCAAGTGGTCTTTGGTCTTAGGGGCTATCACAGTACAGGGGCACCTCTATATAGTTTGTTTGTGCTGAGGGTTGTAAGGATCCATGAACGTTGAACAAATAATTTCATAGTGTGTTGCTTTGATGCATGTTTAATTAATTTATCTCAGACATAATGTCACTCTCAAAAATAAATCAGCTTTATGCAATTTAGGGCACTGTCTCTTTTAGTTTTATTCTCCATGTGGGCACAAGAACAGAAAGAGAATAAAACGATGGGACAAAAAAAAGAGCCAAGAAGATAAAGAAAAAAATAAAAGCAGGTAAAAAAGGAAATAAATAAATGGGTTGATTAGAAACTTTCTTTGACCCACCCCGCCCCCGAAACACCATCCATGCAAAGTGCGTTAGGAATAATGTCTTCAGAAATCTTAGAAAATAACATTTTGTCTTCTTTTCTGTCAGGAAAAGATAACCCTTCAAGACATGGATAGCCTGACTCTCTCCCTTGTGCTAGACTACATCTACACAGGGCGAGTGTTGCTCACCGAAGATACAGTCCAGAACCTCTTGTCAGCGGCTAACCTTTTCCAGCTTCTGGCACTGCGAGAAGGCTGTGCCGAATTCATGATGAGTCACGTCACTGTCAGCAATTGCATCGGTGTCTATTTCTTCGCTCGCGCTCACGAGTGTGAAGTACTGGCACTGAAAGCCAAGGAAATCATTAACAGCAAGTGAGTTTTTAGTCTTTCTGTTAAACTCTGCTACAGTGTGTCTCCCTTTTGGTGAACTTTTTCGATAGCTGTTGAAATAATATAATGGAGATGATGCGTGAACAGTTTTGTGTATGGTTTGCTCAGAACTTGTCAGTATATCTGATAAAAAGATGAGGTTTGTGTATGTTTGTATACGTGTGTTTGTATGTGCGTGCATATGCATTTTTTTGCAGATGAGAAGGGAATAAGGTAATTCTAGGCATCCTTGATAAGAGTAAGTGTACAGGGATCATGCTAGCCTTATCAAAATCAGTATTTTTTGTACTTCATTCTGTTACCGGCATACCAAGTTACCAAGTCAAAAACACAGTGATTGTGGAAGAAACTGGTCAAACGAAATATATTGGAACCCCCCTTTCATGACCTCCAAAAAGGGAGCGAGTCTTATGGGGGGGAAGGGGGGGGGGTCTTAACAGGGGGGTTCCATTAAATTACATATTATTACCCAACTCACATATAGCAATTAACTCTAGTTCAGTGCTGGTAACGCTGTACGCGTTCCCCTTGGTAACAAGGGAGACCACCCTAAAAAAGAGTGATCCATCCCATAATATCAGACCGATGTCCGGTCCAACATCCGTATGCGTGCGCATACGCCGCCATTTGTATCATTCTCTCTCAGCGGTTCAACTGGGTAGGACGCTCCTGATGTACGCTCCTGCTGTCTTCAGCTTTTCGCCAGAGTCTTTTGCTTTGGCTTCTCCCCTTGGTCGCCGCCTTACTTTACACCTGTACCTATGCTGTGTGGTGAGATCTTTCCGTTTTTGTTGTAACTTTAGCGACGTTTTCGTCGCTCGTTTGTACTTGTGAAATTTTTCTGAAATTGTTTTCTGTGAAATTTTTCGTGAGTTGTTTGCTATGGCGGAGGCTGCGCTTGTTGATAGCGCTAAACGGAAGCCTAGTTCGAGGCAGGTAGCTGACGTTACGCCTCCGAAAGGAAGCTCAAGGAGAGATAAGGGCGCAGGGAGTCCGCGTCTGTGTCTCTGAGCAACTTCTGTTAAGTCTCCCGTGTTAGCAGACGTACAAACAATCTTCCGGTCAGACTTGTTTACTTTCTGACAAGAGTAGTCGTTCTGGTGTAGCTTCTTCTGCTTCTGTTTCGCCTGGCTGCCCTGGGTTAGCGCCAGCCGACGTTGCTTCTTTATTGTTGACGCTGAGCTCTCAAGTTTTCGTCACTAGCGTCTGGATTTTCTTCCACTCGGGAGGAATTGTGTGCGCTTCCGTCGGGTGTTTCTGATGTTTTCTTTCCTTAGCCAAGATCCGGCGGTCGCCTGCAGTTCCGGCTTCGACTTCCGCTAAGCCTTCGGCGACTGTGACTCGGGCGGATGTCCATGCTTCGCAGGATGGGGGTACCGACTTGGTGTCTCTCCCGATGTGACACCAGTACAAGGTATGTCTACACCGCTTGCCGGTGTGCGAGCTCAGGGGGCTCTCTCGTGCGTTGGAGGCCGTGAGAGTTCTTATGAGCAGCGAAAGGACGAACGCCTCCGTACGTCTCTTAATGAGAATATCGGGGACCGTTTTAGTCCTCTTCCGCCCAGGGGGCAGGAAGTGGTCGGTTCTGCCGACGATAAACTGTCTGATGTTCTGCCTCCTGGCTCTGAGCTTGATCTCGAGTCGGAGGGTAGGGCGGATGACGGGGATGCCTCAGTGGTAGAGGATTCCCAGCCTCGAGAGACGGACCGCGGGTGTCCGTCTGTAGGTCAACCTCCTGCGTCTGGTTTCCAGCAGGGCGGTGTGACTGAATAGGCCGCGGTGGCCTACCTGACTCGATGGCGAGCAGGAAGGCTAGCGACACCCAGCTTTCTTGCCGATTTAGTTGTCCAGCGCAGTGACGTGGGCTAACGGAAATGGCATTTAAGTTTTTGGTGACTCTGGGGCTGACCATGGGTGTCATTCTGGGGTCACCTACCTGACTACGATGGCGAGCAGGAAGGTTAACGAGGGTGCGTCCATGGGATGGACGACACCCAGCTTAACTTGCCGTTCAAGTTGTCCAGCGCCGTGACGTGGTCGGCGGAAAACGGCATTTAAGTTTTGACCGGAAGGGGTGGTTGAGAGCAGGGCGTAACTGACTCCACCTCTTTCCGGTTCCGACTTCTGGAAGTTCGGAGGAACAGGATGTTCTCTTCAGCTTTCGGAGATCGTTGTCCATTGCCCTGGAGTTGGCATATGGCCACGTGTAGCCGGGTTCTCCGGTGAAAGTGGTGTACGTTCGCGCGAGGAATGTAGCACGCATTTTCGTGGCTGGGCAACGTAAGCTTCCGCCCTGGGGGCAGGAAGTTGTTGGGCTGGGTGATTCTTGGATTGGCCATGCGAGTCTCTCTGGGGGTCACCTTCCTAACTTTGTTACCGAGTAGGAAGGTGATGTGTGGAGAGGTGTCCACGGTGGTGGATGTCACCCAGCTTAACTTGCCGTTCAAGGTGTCCAGCGCAGTGTTGTGCGCAGTGGTAAACGGCATTTAGGACTTGACAGGAAGGAGTGGCTGAGGAATTTTTTTTTGCCTCGTCCACCCCTGCCTTTGTTCGACGACTTCCGGAGTTCGGAGGAACAGTAAGTTCACTTCCGCGGCCGGGAATCGTCGTTCATTGCCCTGAAGATGGCATATGTCTTGTAGTTTTGACTTCCGCTTCCTCCCGGGGGGCAGGAAGCGAGCAGTAAGGCTGGTTCCTTGTTGGATAATTTAGGTCAAACAGGAAGGCAGCTTCCGGATTGCACGGTTGTGCTTGACGGCTGTTCAGATGTAGGTGCTTCCGCATTAACGATTAGCACTGAATTCAGGTTCCATTTCAAGTTAGCAAGGGCAGTGGCGCTCGCAGCTGTAATGGGTCGAGGTTCTATGGAATCTTCCGGTGTGTTTCTATACAACCGGTTGGTTCTCATGTTTACTAATCCACGGCCGGTTTCGCTTCCGCTTTTGCGGCTGCGTCTTCCGGTTACAGGATGGGACAGCCTTCTACCGTTAACACTGCGTTGGTAGTCGGCACTTTTCAGCTTTTGGCTTCCGGTTCCGTTACTGCGGTTCCTTTGCTGTTATACAGGCTGTATCCACTTCCCCTTCCAGTCTTCCAGCTGGCATGGGACAGGTGGATGGAGATCTGGTCATGGAGTTCGGGCGTTTGAAATTGTTTGGGTTTTTTTTCGAAACTTTTCCGATGTTGGCAAGTTTCGCCTTATCGGGATGGGTGACTGGGTCTCATCATTTCGATGATCATTATAATGCTTTTGAACAAGGGGGAGGCTCTTACTTCACTTGTGTCGCTGGTCGCGGCAGTTCGTAGTTGTTTTGAGCTTTCCTAGGAGAATCTTTGAGTGTCAAGCCCTTAGATCCTCCGTCGGGATCCTTTGTGCTTGTGGAAGTTTTCACAAGCGAGTCTTCTTTGTCACCACTTGGCTCTTCCTTGGTGGACAACGCTTGACTTTATGCCTGCGGCGAGGGTGCTTTAGCTTGTGTTGCACGCTCAAGTAGCGTGTCACTCATGGAGCGCTTTCAGTAGGCTTCGGTTAACTCCAAGCCTAGGAACTTAGGTTCTCTTTTTGCGTTCTACGGAACCGCCCTCGGGTTTGGCAAACATCCATCGGGTTTTTGATAGCAAGGAGAAACTGTCTGTAAGATCAAGATCTCCTAGCTCGGGTAGATTGTCTCATCTTTTCTTTTTGATGGGCTCTTTTGTACTTGTTTTTATTTTCTCTCGCCTGGGCGGTTATGTTCTGAATGGCTATCTTTGTGGTCCTACAGGACGCAGATGCAAAGGATGTTGCTTTGCCGTCTTTTACCTAGGAGTAAGCCTCTGCCTTTAAAGTTTTGTTCTTTTGGCGTGACTTTAATCTCTTTCTCGTTTGAAAGTTATCTCTTCGAATCCGCTGCTTTGCACGCGGGGTTTTTTCTTCTAAGAGAAGCTCATGGTAAAAGGGAAAGCGTTAGGCAGGCCTTGGCGGTTTTTTGTTTCTAAACGAAAAGCTTCAGGCTGGCTGTTGTCTATTTTAGCTTTGGCTTGACACCCTCGCTTTCACAGGGCTCTTTTATAGAGCTGTTCGGCGACCCTTTCGGTCTCACAGACGGGTCTTTGCAGCCTTGGTGTCCAGACCTCTTAAGGCTGGCAAGAAGGCATTTTTGGTTTCTCACATTCTGAGCGAACGACGAAGAAGAAGAAGTTTCTCACATTCGATTTACACGGATGTCTACTATAGGGGTATCCTTGAGATACTCAGGGGCTTCCGCCTCAACTCTGGATTTGGTTCAGAGTCTTTATAGGGGTTGTTTGGTGTTTTGTTCACTTGCCACTTGACTGGCGTGCTTCAAAGTGCTTATTTCCTTACGGAAAGAACTCCTCGTCGTTCCGTGTATTGCACGTGGCTATCCACCTTCCTTTTTGGGTTTCCCTTTTGTCTTCCATGTCTTATTTTAAGACTTTATGAGATTCATGTCACATTGGTACGGCTCGGTGCAGCTTTGCTTTAACCCTTTTTAACGGCTAGCCTGACTGTTTAACACGGGAAACGGCCAAGCTTACTCTAGTAGCTGCTCAGAAGTGGGAGTAAGCGTGCTTTCTGGCTATTTTGAATAAACACAGCCTTTTTTAAGGAAGATCGATCTATGACTTGTGGGTTTCTTTTAAGTTTTCCGGCAGTTAAGCGGAAAATGGGGAAACAAGCTTCGAATTACGCTTTCTATTCATGAAGTAAGAGTTTGGCTTCTTTAGAGTTACGTTTAGCCAATTAAACTTTTCGGTTTTCGAAGATTTTTCTGACTCGCACGGAGCTTGTTAGTTCTTTGTATCTAAAGGTCGCTTGCCTTATCTTTCTTCTCTGTCGTGATTTAACCTCGGCATTTAAGCGATAAATGGGGTCAACCAGCTTCCATTTGCTTTTCAATTCTTGAAGCAAGAAGTTGGCTTCTTTTGAGTCACGTTTAGCCAGTTTAACTTTTTGAGTTTCAAAGATTTTTCTGACTTTCACGGATCTTGTTAGATCATTGAATCAAAGGGCTTTTGCTTTATCTTCTTCTCCGTCGTGATTTAACCTTGAACGGTTGAAAACGGCGTTAAACACTGATTTTAGGAGGGAAGTAGGTCTATCTACTCTGGTAGAGGTATGACGTTTGGTAGTCAACCTTACCTAGATGGACTGCTACACTGGTTTCTTGCTCCTGGGGAGCTTGATGTGGTTGTCTGTCCCGTGAGGACGCTCAGAAGGTACCTGTCACGGACTCGGCATTGGTCAGAAAGTCGGAAGGTTTTATGATATCACTTAACACAGCGGGTGTAAGGATATTGCAAAAGGGACTTTAACCAAGTGAGTATCCATGTTGATCACACGGGGGTTTACCTGTTGACAAACACAGTCTGGAGACGTTAGGGCAGTTTTGCCTTTCACTATAGCTAGAACGTATGAGGCAAGGGCATGGGCCTCCTCTTTGGCAGTCCTCCGGTCGGGCCTTGTTTTGGGCTGAAGTTCTGGAGTCGGCTTACTGGCGGTCTGAGGAGGTTTTTATTAACTTCTACCTCAGAGACGTCTTGATACAGGACGGCAGTTCCGCGTTACCTGTTATGGTAGTCGCAGGACAGGTTCTAATATCATAATTTCGCTATGTACCCACCACCTATAGTAGCAATCTGCTATATGTGAGTTGGGTAATAATATGTAATTTAATCCAAAATTTTAATAATAAATTTTCATTTAATTAATATACTTACCCAACTCACATCGTTTAAACCCTCCCGCCTCCCCGCTGTGGTGGTATTGGGTTCTAAAAAAGTAGTGAGTTGGGCTTCGTTCGAATGATACAAATGGCGGCGTATGCGCACGCATACGGATGTTGGACCGGACATCGGTCTGATATTATGGGATGGATCACTCTTTTTTAGGGTGGTCTCCCTTGTTACCAAGGGGAACGCGTACAGCGTTACCAGCACTGAACTAGAGTTAATTGCTATATGTGAGTTGGGTAAGTATATTAATTAAATGAAAATTTATTATTAAAATTTTGGATTGTATGTAATGTAGTAGATTGTTTCAGATGCATTTGAGTCCTGGTCGTTCTTACAGGGGATGCTATTTGTTGCAGGTTCTCCACACTATGCCGGCAACAAGAATTCCTGTCCTTGCCGGCCGACAAACAGGTCGAGATCATTGGAGACGACGACCTGAACGTGACAGGGGAGGAAACTGTGTACGAAGCCTGCATGGAGTGGCTGAACTTTGATCTTTCGTCTCGTTTCCAACATGTGAGGGAGGTGATGAAGTGCGTGCGTTTCGCCAACATCAGCTCTTACTACTTCTGTGATAAAATTGACCAGACACCTGTGAGTGGAAAAGTGCTTCCTTATCTTTTTTTTGTCTGAATTCTGTGATAAAATAGACGAATTCTGGAAATAACTCTGTTAAGTTTTTATGGGCAGCAAAGGGTTGTCTTTCCTTGGAAAAAACAGGGCTAACAAATCCATGTGACAAAATAGGCCAATCATTATTGAGTTAACGTGTCTTACACGTGCTCGCTGACAACATGAAGCAACACGCCGCTAGCTACACTAATTGCCGTACAATGTCACGTGGGTTTGTTTTCCCTCTTTTTTATATTTAGTCAAGTTTTGACTAAATATTTTAACATCGAGGGGGAATCGAAACGAGGGTCGTGGTGTATGTGCGTGTGTGCGTGTGTGCGTGTGTGCGTGTGTGTGTGTGTGTGTGTGTGTGTGTGTAGAGCGATTCAGACTAAACCACTGGACCGATCTTTATGAAATTTGACATGAGAGTTCCTGGGTATGAAATCCCCAGACGTTTTTTTCATTTTTTCGATAAATGTCTTTTATGACGTCATATCCGGCTTTTCGTGAAAGTTGAGGCGGCACTGTCACGCTCTCATTTTTCAACCAAATTGGTTGAAATTTTGGTCAAGTAATCTTCGACGAAGCCCGGACTTCGGTATTGCATTTCAGCTTGGTGGCTTAAAAATTAATTAATGACTTTGGTCATTAAAAATCTGAAAATTGTAAAAAAAATATTTTTTTTATAAAACGATCCAAATTTACGTTCATCTTATTCCCCATCATTTTCTGATTCCAAAAACATATACATATGTTATATTTGGATTAAAAACAAGCTCTGAAAATTAAAAATATAAAAATTATTATCAAAATTAAATTGTCCAAATCAATTTAAAAACACTTTCATCTTATTCCTTGTCGGTTCCTGATTCCAGATTAAAAACACGCTCAGAAAGTTAAAACGAAGAGTGGTACAGAAAAGCGTGCTATCATTCTCAGCGCAAGTACTACCCCGCTCTTCTTGTCAATTTCACTGCCTTTGCCGTGCGCGGTGGACTGACGATGCTACGAGTATACGGTCTTGCTGCGTTGCATTGCGTTCAGTTTCATTCTGTGAGTTCGACAGCTACTTGACTAAATGTTGTATTTTCGCCTTACTCGACTTGTTTCTTCTTTTTTCTGTCTGACTTCTGTGCTAAAATTTACCAGTCACCTGTGAGTGGAAAATTGCTTCCCTATCTTTTTTGCTCTTTTTTTTCTGTCTGCTTAATTCTGTGCTGAAATTGACCGTAAACCTTGAGTGAAATTTGTTCATAAGATTATATCTTTTTTGCCCTTTTTTCTGTCCTAATTCTGTGATGAATTTGACCACGAACCTGTGAGTGAGAGATTGTTATTTTTCCATTCTTGTCCGTCAAATTATTTTCTTGTCACATAATTATTGTCATTTTTTTTCAGCGGGTGAAGTTTGGGTGTGTTTGGGATAGGGCTACTGTAACATTGTTAGAAACTTACTTAAAGCTTTCTCTGAAAAAGTCTCCACAACCAGTAGTGACTTATTGGTATTAAACTTTGAAGCAAGATTAAATATTGCTGAAGGTCAAACTGCTCAGAATGACATAGTTATGTGGGTTTTAATGTGTTTACTGTTATATGTGACACTGTTGACGGTATGTAATTAGTGTGATCTGTAACTCTTCTAATATTTTACCAGTGTTCATTCTGGTTTTACTGCACTAAAATGTCCACACACACACACACACACACACACACACACACACACACACACACACACACACACACACACACACACACACACACACACACACACACACACACACACACCCCCTTCATAGTGAATAAAAAATAAACAAAAATACTGAACTGATTGCAAAATAGTAACATAGTTCCATGACCTGGCTGTTCCAGATGTTACGACAAGATACAGGTATCAGCGAGATCCTTGACCAGATTCGCTACCATCACATGCTGCGCAACCGGCAGTCTGAGATGGATTTGAGCCTCATGCCGCGCCGTGGGATGGCGTACGAGCGTGGTGTGATGATCGTTTCTAATCCCTACACGGAAGACGCCATGAAGAAGTACAACAGTATGGAGATGTTGATGCCGCGTTCTGGGGAGGTGGTGCATATCTGTAAACTTCCACAGAGCCTCTACACTCCAGGTCAGTGTCAATATAGAAATGAAAAAGTTTGTTTGAGTTTTACGTTTTGATATGTAAAGAAGAAAAAAAGAAATCTGTGAAAATCATGTCTGAAAAGGACGGAAGTCTTAACCTGGGGGTAAATTGACAGACCTTATACACAGAAATGTTGCAGAACATTTTTCATTTAAAGCATTCATTTCAATGGAGAGCAAAGTGTTTGTTATTGGTATTGTTATTGGTATTGTTATTGTTAATGGTATTGGTATTGGTATTGGTATTGTTATTGGTATTGTTATTGGTATTGTTATTGGTATTGGTATTGGTATTGTTATGGGGTATTTGGTATTGTTATTGGTATTGTTATCCCAGCGAAGCTGGAGGTATCCTGTGAACGCTATACTGTAATCGATTTGAGAAATGTGCACACCAAATAATACATGATAAAGAAGGATTCGTTGTGCCCGGCTACGTGCTACAGTTGGAGATGGAAGTTCACCAAAAATGGGGACCATACTAACAAAAATACGGTGGGTAAAATAGGCGCCCCCATTTTTTCAGCAAACGCCACCCCAGGCCGCTTTGGACGGGTAGAAATTCCGTAGTTTCCAAGTCTATGGATAAAGCTCGCGTAAGAAGAATACGTCGCGGTCGAAAGTCTTTGACGTCAATTAATGCATCATGACGTCATGCCTCCTTGTAGTCTTTCTCTCTCGCGCAGTGTGTGTTTGTGTTCATTTTGTGCACATGTGTTTAGTGTTACTCTGTGTGTGTGTGTGTGTGTGTGTGTGTGTGTGTGTGTGTGTATTTGTGTGTGTGTGTCTGCGCGCACGCGTGCATGAGTCTGTACTCGTATGTGTGTGGTGTGTGTGTATTTGTGTGTGTGTGTGTGTGAGAGTGTGTGCGTGCGCACGCGTGCATGAGTCTGTACTCGTGTGTGTGTAAGTGTGTGTGTGGGCATAAGTGTATGTGTGTGCGTGTATGTGTGTTTGTTTGTAAAGGTGTGCATGTCCGTCTGTCCATATGTGCGTATGGGTGTGTGTTTTGTGTGTATGAAGTTTTTTTGTTAGAGAGTGAGTGAGTGCGTGTGAGTGTGTGTGTGTGTGTGTGTGTGTGTGTGTGTGTGTGACTTGGTGTGTGTGTGTTTGAGAGAGAGAGAGAGTGTGTGTGTGTGTGTGTGTGTGTGAATGTGTGTGTGCATGAGTTTGTGTGTATGTTTGTGTGTATGAGTGTGTATATGTGTTTGTTTGTAAAGGTGTGTGTGTCCGACTGTCTATGTGCGTGTTTGTTTGCTCAACGCCCAGCCGACCACGAAGGGCCATATCAGGGCGGTGCTGCTTTGACATATAACGTGCGCCACACACAAGACAGAAGTCGCAGTACAGGCTTCATGTCTCACCCAGTCACAGTATTCTGACACCGGACCAACCAGTCCTAGCACTAACCCCATAATGCCAGACGCCAGGCGGAGCAGCCACTAGATTGCCAATTTTAAAGTCTTAGGTATGACCCGGCCGGGGTTCGAACCCACGACCTCCCGATCACGGGGCGGACGCCTTACCACTAGGCCAACCGTGCCGGTCTATGTGCGTATAAGTGTGTGTTATGTGTGTGTGAGATTTGTGTCAGTAAATGTGTGTGTGTGTGTGTGCGTGCGTATGTACAGTGTGTGTGTGTGTGGGTGTTTGTTTGTTTGTTTGCTTAACGCCCAGCCGACCACGAAGGGCCATATCAGGGCGGTGCTGCTATGACATATAACGTGCGCCACACACAAGACAGAAGTCGCAGCACAGGCTTCATGTCTCACCCAGTCACATTATTCTGACACCGGACCAACCGGAGTGTGTGTGTGTGTGAATGTGTGTGTGCATGAGTTTGTGTGTATGTTTGTGTGTGTATGAGTGTGTATATGTGTTTGTTTGTAAAGGTGTGTGTGTCCGTCTGTCTATGTGCGTATTTGTTTGTTTGTTTCCATAATTATCAGGGCGGTGCTGCTTTGAGATATAACGTGCGCCACACAAAAGGCAGAAGTCGCAGCACAGGCTTCATGTCTCACCCAGTCACATTATTTTGACACCGGACCAACCAGTCCTAGCATGCACTAACCCCATAATGCCAGCCGCCAGGCGGAGCACCCACTAGATTGCCAATTTTAAAGTCAAACAAACAAACCCGGCCTGGGTTCTAACCCACGACCTCCCGATCACGGGGCGGACGCCTTACCACTAGGCCAACCGTGTATGTGTGTGTGTATTGTGTGTATGAGATTTGTGTGAGTCAATGTGTGTGTGTGTCTGTGGGTGTGTGCGTGCGTACATGCGTGCGTATGTACATGTGTGTTTGTGTGGGTGTGTGTCTGTATAAGAGATAAAGAAAGAGAGAGAGAGAGAGAGTGGGTGGGTTGGTTTGTGTTTGTGCGTGTGCGTAAGTGCATGTGTGTGTGTATGTGTGTTTGTTTGTAAAGGTGTGTATGTCCGTCTGTCTATATGTGCGAATGGGGGTGTGTTTTGTGTGTACAGTGAAGTGTGTGTGAGAGAGTGAGTGCGTGTGAGTGACTCGTGTGTATGTGTGTACGTGTGTAACTTGGGTGTGTGTGTGTGTTTGAGAGAGAGAAAGAGAAAGGTTTGTCTTTCGCTGGGGTATGCAGTGCCTTGGCGTTGCACATCTACTTAATTGGTATTGTTATTGGTATTGTTATTGTTTCACCCAAAACTTAGAAACAAAACATTGAGTTGCAACTGAAAATTTTTGAAATTCTATCACAGCGGTGGCTATCACGGGCGACAACCAGATCTACATGGCCGGCGGAGCATTACGGAAAATCAACTACCGCGGCTCAGTAACAACAGAAGGTATCTCCAACAACATGTATCTTTTCGACCAAACTTCAGCCACCTGGGTGCCCAAGGCAAGGATGCACATGTCAAGGTCACAGTTTTCTCTCGTCATTGTGGACGGGTACGTACCTTGTGTTTACTGATGTTGGGCTTGTATTTCACCACCACTGCAATTTCTCCATGTGAGATAATATGATTTGATTTGATTTGATTGATGTAGTCATGTGTGAAAGTTTGTCACATTTAACCTGCAGTCACTTGTAATGTACATGTTGTTAATCTAAATGTTGTAGACCAAACAAAATGTTATCAGCTATCTTAAAAGAAAGGATTGGTAACTAAAGCTGTATTTAAAGGCAAAAGCACATACACACACACACACACACACACACACACACACACACACACAAATCTTTTCTGTTTGTTATGGAACTTTTCTTGTATACCTTTCATTTATCTTGAGGTGGAATCAAAATTCAAACGATACATTGATACATTATTGGTGAATATAAACACTTCAAATCTGTAGGTTTTCACGCAACACAGGTAAGTGTAAATTTGCAGAGGTTCTGAACAGAAAATGTGAAAAAGCAATGTCTTAAAAGGGGGCAGTGGGGTCTTAAAATGTGGGGTCTTAAATTGTGGGGTCTTAAAATGTGGGGTCTTAAATTGTGGGGTCTTAAAATGTGGGGTCTTAAATGTTGGGGTCTTAAATGTTGGGGTCTTAAAATGAGTGTTTCACTATATTGGCAGGGCAATAGCTCAGTTGGTAGCGGCGCTGGCTTAAAAACCAGTTGTCACTATAGACGTGGATTTGATCCCCGCGAGGGATTTATTTCCCAGAGGTAACTTTGTGCAGGCTCTCCCAGGTGTCTGAACACCCCCATGTGCACACAATATGCACGATGAAAATCCGAAGTTCACAGCGAAAGCCTCAGGGCTTGGAAACATGAATACACATATGCAGATTTTTTTTATTTTTATGGGTAAGCACCGTATACTGAATGGCAGCTCGCTTTCCCCTGTGAGAAGGCAGCCCAATTTTCCACACGCAGGGCTGTATGAAATCCTATTTTATCTTATCTCATCTAATCGTATTATTATTATTGTGTCTTCTTGGCAGCTACGCTTACGCCATTGGTGGGCAGGACGGTACAGAGATCCTGAGCAGCATGGAAAAGTATGACCCCCATACCAACACTTGGACGCTAGTGGCACCCATCCCGCGACCTCTCAGGTTCATGGCCTCTGTCAGCCACCGGGGAAAACTCTACGTGCTGGGAGGGGAGGATGTTGATGTCGTCTGCAAGAACTGCTACATGTGGGTTTGATTTGTTATTATTATAATAATAATAATAATAAAACATTCTTCTTCTTCTGAGTTCATCGGCTGAAACTCACACGTACACTCGTGTTTTTTTGCACAAGTGGGTTTTTACGTGTATGACCGTTTTTACCCCGCCATTTAGGCAGCCATACACCGCTTTCGGGGGATAATAGAACATTTAAATAGCGCTTCTCCACAGCCACAGCTCGAAGCGCTTTACAATGGCTCCCATTATGAGTATGTAGAACTATTTAACTGAAGCTCAGTTTGACTTTCGTCTTCAATAGTTATAATAACAATAACAAACACTTTATTGTCCATTAAAATTAATACATTAAAATGGAAAATTTCTTTGACGCATCTTTTGTTTGTTTGTAACTTACCTGACCAATCAGGAGAGTCTTAGTAACGAGCAGTGTTAGTCGGTCTAGCTCTTTGTAGACGAAAACCTTAACTTTGAGATTTTCTAGAATGTTTACCAAGCTAGAGCTTTGAAACTTCTCACACTTGTAGGATATGATCACCTCCAGACCTAAAGAAAGTCTAGGTGACCCCTGTCAATTTCAAGGGTACATTGGTACCACTTAGCGATTGTACCCTACCACACTAAAGGGGAGTTGTTGGCCGTTGTGGGGTTTGAGGAGAAAATGGAGGGGCTATCATTTTATTTGTGAGAGTATTTTATGAATAACATGAATGTGCATCAGGAAGATTAGGTGAAATATGTGTGTGTGTGTGTGAGCGCATGTGTGTGTGTTTGAGTGTGTGCACGCGCGCACAATTATTCAGTTTTAAGTTCTTGGTATCGGGTATGTATGTATGACTCAATCTATGAGTCTGTGTGCGTGATTTGACCTGGGTGACCTTGACCTTGTAGGTATGACCCCATGGAGGACAGCTGGACAGAGTTACCCCACATGGCTACACCTCGCATGTTAGCAGGGAGTGTCGTCTACAAGGATAAGATCTGGGTTGTTGGTAAGTACAATGTTATGTAATGGTTAACCACACATAGTATACCGTGACTCACACGTTGTAATACTCAACGCCTTTTGATTAATCCTGCCTAACGAATGAGTTTTTGGATAGTGTCAAGCGAGGTCTTTTTACATTTAGTCAAGTTTTGACTAAATGTTTTAACATAGAGGGGGAATCGAGACAAGGGTCGTGGTGTATGTGTGTGTGTGTGTGTGTGTGTGTGTGTGTGTGTGTGTGTGTGTGTGTGTGTGTGTGTGTGTGTGTCTGTCTGTGCATGTGTGTGTGTAGAGCGATTCAGACTAAACTACTGGACCGATCTTTATGAAATTTTACATGAGAGTTCCTGGGAATGATATCCCTGGACGTTTTTTTCATTTTTTCGATAAATGTCTTTGATGATGTCATATCCGGCTTTTTGTAAAAGTTGAGGCGGCACTGTCACACCCTCATTTTTCAATCAAATTGATTGAAATTTTGGCCAAGCAATGTTCGACGAAGGCCGGACTTCGGTATTGCATTTCAGCTTGGTGGCTTAAAAATTAATTAATGGCTTTGGTCATTAAAAATCTGAAAATTGTAAAAAAAATGTTGGTTATAAAACGATCCAAATTTACGTTCATCTTATTCTTCATCATTTCCTGATTCCAAAAACATATAAATATGTTATATTCGGATTAAAAACAAGCTCTGAAAATTAAAAGTATAAAAATTATGATCAAAATTAAATTTTCAAAATCAATTTAAAAACACTTTCATCTTATTCCTTGTCGGTTCCTCATTCCAAAAACATATAGATATGATATGTTTGGATTAAAAACACGCTCAGAAAATTAAAACGAAGAGAGGTACAGAAAAGCGTGCTATCCTTCTCAGCGCAACTACTACCCCGCTCTTCTTGTCAATTTCACTGCCTTTGCCACAAGCGGTGGACTGACGATGCTACGAGTATACGGTCTTGCTGAAAAATTGCAGTGCGTTCAGTTTCATTCTGTGAGTTCGACAGCTTGACTAAATGTTGTATTTTCGCCTTACGCGACTTGTTGTTTGTTTCTTTTTTTCTTTTTGTGTATCATATGATATTGTTCGACTGTGTCATGACAGGCCACCTGCCATGTAGGGACACTTGAGTGGTCCCAAGGGTGTCCTTTCATGTCAGGTACCACTGTACTAGAACCAGATGTAAATTACTTAAAAAGAAAGGTGACTTGTTTGTAAGTAGTTCACTGAGAGTAAAACTTACCATGACATGTATGTAGGAGTTTAATTCAACACGTTAATGAGTATTTGTGTAGAATTCCATGATTGCAGTTTGCAGGAACGGAGGGATATCCTGCGAGAAATGGAATTCATCTTCCATGGACAATTTTCAACAAAGAAAATATCATTATTTTTTTCTCTAAATTTCTGTTTTGATTGAAATAATGGGTTTGCCATGTTGACTCACAGGCGGGAACTCGGCAGTGTCAGAACGCTGGCATAAAGAGTACCTGCCAGAGTACTGTGTGGGAACAGTGGAGGTTTTCGATCCCGAGGCACAGGAATGGACCTTGGGCCCTGAGCTACCCAACCCGCTGTGTGGTGCAGGTGAGGGAAAGTTTTGTTTGTGTGTGTTGCAGTGAAATAGACGAATTTAGTCACTCTGTCGGGACAGGAACAAGAGACAGCAGATGAGGGAAAGGTTTGTGTGTGTGTGTTGCAGTGAAATAGAGGAATTTAGTCACTCTGTCGGGACAGGAACAAGAGACTGCAGGTGAGGGAAAGGTTTGTGTGTGTGTGTTGCAGTGAAATAGAGGAATTTAGTCACTCTGTCGGGACAGGAACAAGAGACAGCAGGTGAGGGAAAGGTTTGTTTGTGTGTGTTGCAGTGAAATAGAGGAATTTAGTCACTCTGTCGGGACAGGAACAAGAGACAGCAGGTGAGGGAAATTAAGTTTTGTTTGTGTGTGTTGCAGTGAAATAGAGGAATTTAGTCACTCTGTTGGGACAGGAACAAGAGACTCACTGCAGGTGAGAAGAACAAGAACAAAATAATGAAAATGTACTCACTAGAAACATTGACAATAAATGATGAAAATCTTTGCTTTTCATCGTTTATTGTGCATGTTTCTGGTGAGTACATTTTCATTGTTAACTCTTTTTCTGGGTTTAATTGACTGTCGAAGAGTTGTGACCCTTCCAAACAGTGAACCAAACATTGGCTGCTGACATGTGGACTCAAGGAATTATGGCTTCACGGCAAAAAAAGGGCACTCTGATGAGCATACTTATGAAAGAAACAGGGCCTGATGTCATTAGCTGGCACTGCAAAACATGCACATTGGAGCTCTATGATTGCTTGTGCCCAGGTTGAACTATTATTGATTGCTTGGTGCACTACTCTTTCACAGCCAATATAATTCCCAGATAGAGTTATTTCCGAACATCATCTAGCTATAGTATTACTCAGTGTTGCATGGTTGACTGTCTTGGTCTCAAGCAGTGCACTCGATCTGTTCATAGCAATACATAGAGGTTACATGCCGAGTCTCAGTGATTATTAAAAATAATGGTCGAAGTTGGCGGATCATGAAAAATGCGAGCTTCAGCGAGCTTTTTCATGACCGCGAACTGAGACCATTATTTTTAATAATCACTGAGACGAGGTGTGTAACCTCTTTATTCCTCCTTTCTTCAGTTATTCAAAGAAAACAGGAGTTTTTGTGCGAAAGTTTGATCGAATCCGAATCACTCAACCAGTCAACCTGCGCAGGCGATCGATTAATGCGCGGTTGTATAGTTCCGTGCAAATCATTCCATTCTGTTAACACTTCTTGTCAGTTTCCCTGTTTTAGACTAAAATCAAGTACACAGATATGCTTTTATTCTGCTGTGGCGGTAAAGGCAGATATTGTGTGTTCTGTTTATGTTTTAGTATCGTTTAGGATACTGTTCTTTCGTCAAATGGGACAAGCAGACGAACTTTTGCACCCGTGTTCCAACGTTAATTACTGTATGAAGTTCAGTTTTCTGGGGAAAATAGTGTATGAAACCGCTTTATGTTGTTTAAATTGATGAGATGTGTGCATTTGGTTGCGTGTGATCTGTTTATAAAATGAAATATTGTTGAAAACTGACCGTCGGATTGCAGTCAGTGTTGTCGAAGAAACTGCGTTAAAAGAAGGGGAACTACTCTTGTCGGCAAGAGTATGAGTTACTTGCCTTGGGAATTTGCTTGTGATGAACGGTGTGTGCACGGCAGATCTAGATTCAGAAAACAACCTAACTCATGGATTTTATATGGAGATTCATGTGTTCAGGCCTGTAGTTGTTAATTTAAATGCAGTATGTTTGTATTGTTTGCTCCAGAGATGTATATTTCGTACGTATAGAGCGTTCGGAACTTTTCAGTCGCAAAAGTAGTACCAAAACAGAACAGCTTCTCAACCCATTGCACTATCGAGGATTCAGGCTGTTGCTGGCTCGTTATTTGTTTGGTTGCTGGGTCATTATCGAAAAATAACTAGCTCTACAAGTTTACAGAGGTAAAGAAGCAGAGGGGGGAATAAAGTTGGATTCCCCTGTGTGTTTGTGCCTAATTTATGTGTGTTTGCATGTGTGTGTGTGTACCTGAATATGTGTGTTTGCATGTGTGAATGTGTGTTTGAGATAGAGTGATACTGAGAGAGAGGCAGAGTGCAACCACAATAATGTTTGTGCGCAAGAGCTTAAACATGTGTTTGTAAAGTATTATCAGTTTGGAGATTGGCCGGCGTGATCAGTGATTGGACTGTGTATTGCTGTGTGTGTTTGCAGGTGTGGTGAAATATGGAGACACGCTGCTGATCGTGGGGGGAGAGGACGACAAAAGCTGGATGGCAGGGATGTGCTGGTTACGACAAGACAAAGACAAGTTTGTGTGGAGCGAGGGAATAGAGCTACCAACTGTCATGAGTACCTTCGGCTGTGTTGTCGCAAACATGCCTAAGGACCTGCTTAACATGTAGCCTCTTGGCTGCCTAATGTGACATGGTAACAAGACAAGGCTGCCTCCTGTGACATGGTTACAAGACAAGGCTGCCTGCTGTGACATGGTTACAAGACAAGGGTGCCTCCTGTGACATGGTTACAAGACAAGGCTGCCTCCTGTGACATGGTTACAAGACAAGGCTGCCTGCTGTGACATGGTTACAAGACAAGGGTGCCTCCTGTGACATGGTTACAAGACAAGGGTGCCTCCTGTGACATGGTTACAAGACAAGGCTGCCTGCTGTGACATGGTTACAAGACAAGGCTGCCTGCTGTGACATGGTTACAAGACAAGGCTGCCTGATGTGACATGCATGGTAACAAGACAAGGCTGCCTCCTGTGACATGGTTACAAGACAAGGCTGCCTCCTGTGACATGGTAACAAGACAAGGCGGCCTCCTGTGACATGGTTACAAGACAAGGCTGCCTGATGTGACATGCGTGGTAACAAGACAAGGCTGCCTCCTGTTGAATGGTTACAAGACAAGGGGACAGGATCCTGTGACACGGTTACAAAACAAGACAGAATCGTAATAGTATGGCATTGCTACCTTTGCTATTGTGAGTACCTTGGGATACACTCATGGAGCTTCTTCCTCTTCATTAGACAGAAGAGATGAACAAACATGTGAAGCAGAAGTGACTAGTAGTAGTACTTTGACTTTGTGTTAGTCTGCTTTTGGGAAGACCAGCTCAGTGTTATTATTGTGAGACTTTCACTTGGTGGGAAAAGTTTGCGAAGGGGCATGTAATCGAATCGACGACAGTATTTTCAATGTGTTCTTGTCAGCATGCTTATAGACCTGCCCATGTAGAACTTTTGAAAGGGGGTGGATGCATGGGTGGAAATGGGATGGAAATCAGGGGGTGGGGGTGGGGTTGGGGGGAGGGGGGGTATGTGTGGTGGGGAGGAGACTTTACAGGTGACTTGCCTGAACATCTGCTCAGCTTTGAATGTGTGTGTGTATGTGTGTGTGTGTGTGTGTATGTGTGTGTGTGTGTGTGTGTGTGTGATACAGTTTAAGTAAAAGAAACAGAGAGTGTGTGTGTATGTGTGTGTGTGTGTGTGTGTGTGTGTGTGTGTGTGTGTGTGTGTGTGTGTGTGTGTGTGTGTGTGTGTGTGTGTGTGTGATACAGCTTAAGTAAAAGAAACAGAGAGAGAAATGTGTTTGTTGAAGAAGATGCATAGGTGATTCATAAGAAGTTTTCTGTATAGTTTTGAGAACGACCACCCCAAAGTTTCCCCAACTTTTTTTTCATTTCTTTATACTTCTTTCCATGGTGACCTGATCTGTCTTTAACGACCATTTTTGGTTGGTCCATTGGGTGTCATTATCGACAGGTTTGACTGTGTTTTAGCTCAGTTTAATTTGGATGAAAGGCTAGCTAAAGCTTGTGCATGAGTTCTTCTTCTTCGGTTTTTGATGACGTGTTCTTGCTCAAAACTTGATCTGAACTAAATTACGAGGAAGACCTTACAATAACTTTTATTGAAAGCACAATCACCCGACCAAAAGATTAAATGTTCGATTGTGATTTAAGTATGTTCTTCAGCTATGCACTGACACTCCAATAGATAGCATTGATTTGTTTTGAACATGTGTTAGTATTTTTTAACATGCATTAATAGCTGATTTATGTGTTTGTGCATTATGTTTGCTGTCTTCTCTGCTATTCTTGGCCACATTCCATCTTTACACTCATAGGTACTTGCAGTAGTTTTATTAGCTGAATTTTGTTGAATGAGCAAGTTGAATAGAAAAGGACTGCCTGTGATAATAATAGAGCACTGAATTGGTCCTTTGGCTTTTTTGCACATTCCTTAATCTCTGATCTGGCCAGAGTTTAACGTTGGGTAATCCCATTCCTCCACGCTAATACACACCAAAACCCAACACCCTCACCCTGACTCGACTTGCAGTCGTGAGTTGGATTTTATTTAGTGAAATTAATTCATAAAAATTCAAATGTGCACGGAGAGCACCAAAAGGCGTAGATGACCCTTACACATTTAAATTAAAAAAATATGGTCATTTTGCGCAGAAATCAGTCAGACTTGATTTTTGGTATGTGTCTGACGGGCGCTGTGGCGTGGTGGTAAGACGTCGGCCTCTTAATCGGAAGGTCGAGGGTTCGAATCCCGGTCGCGGCCGCCTGGTGGGTTAAGTGTGGAGATTTTTCCGATCTCCCAGGTCAACTTATGTGCAGACCTGCCAGTGGCTTATCCCCCTTCGTGTGTACACGCAAGCACAAGACCAAGTGCGCACGGAAAAGATCCTGTAATCCATGTCAGAGTTCGGTGGGTTATGGAAACACGAAAATATCCAGCATGCTTCCTCCGAAAGCGGCGTATGGCTGCCTTAATGGCGGGGTAAAAACGGTCATACACGTAAAATTCCACTCGTGCAAAAAACACGAGTGTACGTGGGAGTTTCAGCCCACGAACGCAGAAGAAGAAGAAAGAAGGTATGTGTCTAGAGTTCCTTCCCCTTTTTGCGTGTTTCCCCTCCATTTTCTTTCAAACCCTGTTCGTTCCGTGTTGCGTCTGCTTTTTGTTGTCTTTTGTGTTCTTTTCCTGATGAAGCTTCCAGAAGCGAAAATTCGTAATCGTCTTGTGTCGTCTTTGTATTGGTGAGTACATGTACAGTAATCCTTTGTTTTTTAACTTTGTTCATCTTACCACAGTCACTTCGTTGTTTAGATTTCACCTTTAAACACAAGCTTCCCTTACCCCTTGCGTCTCCCGAATTCCAACCCAACTCCTTCATATTTCAGCACTCCTTTTGCTTCTTAGCTCATAATAGACGATTTTTGGAAATAACTCTGTCACTGCTACATGACGGTTCGGCAGAGTTATGCTGCTTGAAGCACGGACAAATTTCGACTTCCGCTTCCAGCCAGCACGTGCTCAAGGCAAACAAACAAGGAGAGGGGAGAGAAATCGGTCCAAACATTATGCATTGCTCTTGGGGATAGCAGGGCCTGACCCGGGGGGGGTTCCAGGGGTTCCGGAACCCCACCCCTGGAAAAAGCATGTACCTTGCTTTGACTTTTACTAGTTTTAGCACCAAAACAATGCTGCTCTTAACCCTCAAAACAAGGTCCAGAATGCACCAGATTGCACAGATTTTAACCGTTTTTCAAAAATTTTCCGGGGGAGCATGCCCCCGGACCCCCCTAGTTCGCACGCCTGCATGCCCCCCCAAAAAAGGAGGAACCCCCCCCCTCTTACAACTCATTTGGTCCGGCCCTGGAAAGTGCGATTCTGATAGTCGATACCCTGCGCGTGTACGTAATGTCGTTTTCTTCCCATTTGTGAAACGTGACATTACATGCCAGTCACTAGCGAGAGGGTGTGTCTGAAACACGTGTCCAGGAACCACTTAATGTTTGTCTGAGTAAAACAAGGGTACTATAGTACTAACTCCAGGGTTCATACAGACACCTGACAGTGAAATTCAAGGAGTATTCAAGGAGTTTTCAAGGAGTATTTCCGGTATCCCAGCTCCACCATGGCAGGCTCCAGAGAATCAATCAGGGTGGTTGCATAAGCATGTCCAAGAAATTTGGAAGCGTAGTATTCCGTTTGGACTTGCTGCCCGTTCCAGCAACGAACAAAAATGTCAAGTTGCTTCATTTTGCTGAAAAACTTTAATATTAACATTTTTGTTTTTTTGCCTGCACTTCAGAATTCAAGGAGGTTCAAGGAGGTTAAACACAAGAATGACCATTTTCTCCAAATTCAAGGAGATTCAAGGTCCTTGAAAAGGGGGGTTGAAAATTCAAGGGGATTCAAGGAGATTCAAGGAGCGTACGAACCCTGTAACTCTTTCACAACCCATACAAACTTGACAGAGTTATTTCTAGAATTTGTCTTTTATACCCGAATTCCCCAAGAACTTATCAAAACATGTAAATAACTCACATAAAGTTCTAGCCAAGTAGAGCTTCTGTGTTGTAAAAATGAAGATGTGTCTTGCGAATACTATTAGAATTGGTCAAAGTTTGTGACACCCATAATGATATGATCAATGAGCATAACAGTGTGTCCGAGGTGTTGCTGTTGTTTTGGTAACGTCTGCATGCTGCTATGCCACAGCGAGAGAGATGGAGAGAGAGAGGGAGAGAGAGAATGTGTGTGTGTGTGTGTGTGTGTGTGTGTGTGTGTGTGTGTGTGTGTGTGTGTGTGTGTGTAAGAGAGAGAGGGAGAGAGAGAGAGCAGTTTGTTGTGAAAATCTGAACATATTAAATTTTGTTTTTTGAAAATGAGTGTGTGTGTGTGTGTGTGTGTGTGTGTGTGTGTGTGTGTGTGTGTGTGTGTGCGTGCATGCTTGTGTGTGTGTGTGAGTAACAATAACAACAACAACATGGGGTCAAGCAGAGCTTGTGCATGTGTGGACGAGTATCCCACCGACCCAGAGAGACCAGTAAGCAGAGCTTGTGCATGTGTGGACGAGTATCCCACCGACCCAGAGAGACCAGTAAGCAGAGCTTGTGCATGTGTGGACGAGTATCCCACCGACCTAGAGAGACCAGTAAGCAGAGCTTGTGCATGTGTGGACGAGTATCCCACCGACCCAGAGGGACCAGCTAAGAAGAGCTTGTGCATGTGTGGACGAGTATCCCACCGACTCAGAGAGACCAGTAAGCAGAGCTTGTGCATGTGTGGACGAGTATCCCACCGACCCAGAGAGACCAGTAAGCAGAGCTTGTGCATGTGTGGACGAGTATCCCACCGACCCAGAGAGACCAGTAAGCAGAGCTTGTGCATGTGTGGACGAGTATCCCACCGACCCAGAGAGACCAGCTAAGCAGAGCTTGTGCATGTGTGGACGAGTATCCCACCGTCCCAGAGAGACCAGTAAGCAGAGCTTGTGCATGTGTGGACGAGTATCCCACCGACCCAGAGAGACCAGCTAAGAAGAGCTTGTGCATGTGTGGACGTATCCCACCGACCCAGAGAGACCAGTAAGCAGAGCTTGTGCATGTGTGGACGAGTATCCCACCGACCCAGAGAGACCAGTAAGCACAGCTTGTGCATGTGTGGACGAGTATCCCACCGACCCAGAGAGACCAGTAAGCAGAGCTTGTGCATGTGTGGACGAGTATCCCACCGACCCAGAGAGACCAGCTAAGCAGAGCTTGTGCATGTGTGGACGAGTATCCCACCGACCCAGAGAGACCAGTGAGCAGAGCTGGTGCATGTGTGGACGAGTATCCCACCGACCCAGAGAGACCAGTAAGCAGAGCTTGTGCATGTGTGGACGAGTATCCCACCGACCCAGAGAGACCAGTAAGCAGAGCTTGTGCATGTGTGGACGAGTATCCCACCGACCCAGAGAGACCAGTAAGCAGAGCTTGTGCATGTGTGGACGAGTATCCCACCGACCCAGAGAGACCAGTAAGCATTTCATAAACTGAACAGATTGACAACACCACTGAACAGACAAAGAGAACAATACTTTCAGATAAGGGGGATAGATCTGTCGGGGAATATTTAAACAATTTCTGTGGACAATAAAACAATTGGCAAAAAACAGGCTGTCTAAACCTGGTGACGGAGGAGTCAAAGACGATGTGATAATAGTGAGGGTCCTACTAAAATGCGAAAAGACGCGTCCTTTCGTGTCTTTTCGCGAAAAGACATGAAAAGACAGCAAAGAGATACGAAAAGACAACAAAGAGATACGAAAAGACGCACACAGATCAAGGGCAGACACCGGGGACGTAACAAGTCGTGTTTGACGTCGCTTTTGATGTCACCCGGATGTCCACAACCAGAGTTGTGTCCCTTGATCTGCTGGCTATTAAGGTGTCAGTCCATTTTAGCTGAGCTGGATCACGACTTTTTGGGGTTTATTGGCAAAGTAAAGGACTTTTTGTAATACATCAAGAGAAAACGTTGAGAGAGAATAAGTAAGAGAAAGAGAGAGAGGGAGACTGAGAGAGAAACAGAAAGAGAGAGGGAGACTGAGGTACGCTGGTAGTAAGAACAAACCACCAGAATAAGATCAATCAACATAAATGTAACTGTTTCTAGTTGAGACTGGTGAATATGTCAAAAGACATAAAAAGACGACTGAAACCATTTTTAATATTTTTTTTATTCTCCTTCAAATAAAAGCAATACACAAATAATGAAGAATAAATAAATGGCAAAATACGAGCTATTACTGGCGGTCGAATAACCCAAACACTTTTGTCAAAAGTTATTGCATCAAAAGTCTAATCAACTTTTTCTCTTGATATATTACAAAACGTCCTTTACTTTGCCAATAAACCCCAAAAATCGTGATCCAGCTCAGCTAAAATGACATCAAAAGCGACGTCAAACACGACTTGTCTGCCCTTGATCTGTGTGCATCTTTTCGTATCTATTTGTTATCTTTTCTTATCTATTTGCTGTCTTTTCGTGTCTTTTTGTGTCTTTTCGAGTTTTAGTGACACCGAATAGTGAGTGAGGGTAAGGGGAATATATAAACAATTTCTAACGACAATAAAAGAATTGGCAAAAAACAGGCTGTCTAAACCTGGTGAGGCGTTAAAGACGATGTGATACCAAGCAAGGGCAAGCCCCTGAAGGCACGCATCTCTGCGATCAATCAATAATCCTCCATCCAGAACGGACCACCTGAAAGTAATTTTCGGAACTGTAAGCTTATATAACCAAAATATTTTTAAGCAGCAAAGAACTGGTAAAGATTATCTGTATACTAAATTTGTTAAGTTATCTCAGTCTTTCCGAGTATTCTAATGAATATTTATTCACACAATGAACATTTTGTGTACTGAAATACATTGTCTCGCTTTGAAATTTTGAATTCTCCGACCTTTAATTCCATTTTTAATCCAAGAAAGTAATTTTTGCAAGCTGAGAAAAGCATGACGTCATATGAACGAATATAGTTACCCGAAGGAAACTCTGCGATTACAGGGCTATTTATAGCGCAGTAGCCGCGACCAAGTTCTGTCACATCGGTAAATCCCGATTTCTGATTGCCCCGACTGCTCAGTCCAGACTGCTCAGTCCAGTATCCTCTCTCTCTCTCTCTCTCTCTCTCTCTCTCTCTCTCTCTCTCTCTCTCTCTCTCTCTCTCTCTCTCTCTCTCTCTCTCTCCATAGCGGTCCCTGTGAGGTGTGTGTGTGTGTGCGTGCCGGCGTGTGCGTGCGTGCGTGCGTGCATGCATGCATGTGTAGGCCTACTGTGTGTGTGTGTGTGTGTGTGTGTGTGTGTGTGTGTGTGTTTAAACTGCTTTTTGGGGAAGCTGTTTCAGCTCAACGCGCGAAACGCACTAATGATATCAACACAGGAAAGGTGGCAAAAGCGGTTTGCATTGCCATTGGTATTACAGTGTTCTACTGATGGTCGAACTCGTGTAGCAAAGACCTGTACGTGTACGTGTAGACGGATACTGCGTCACCCGTGACTCACTTTTTTCTCTAATGCCGGTTCCAAATGCATACGTTGTTTTGCTGCCAAGACTGCAGATCTTGGCAAATTCGTGACGTAAAAACTAGATTTGATGACGTTACCCGTACACGTTCCCGTACACGTCCTGAAAAGTGCTGATCTAGATCTCGCTAATAATTGTTCGAATCAAGGACCTGATCGAGTGACTGATTGATGGCCGCAGGAGCGGCTATCTATTGGAATGCGTTCGCCGAGAGGTGACATGAGTCGTTTGTTACCGTTCTCACGAGATCAGTTGTTGAAACCAACTTTGTCATCTGTGCTGTGCGCCAAACATGAAAACGGGCACCCCTGACGAATCCCGGCTTTCACATAAAAAAAATCAGACAACCATCCACAATACTGCACTGAGCTAACCGTGTCGTTCATTAACACAGTCACCCATTGAACAAATTCTGGCCCAAACCCGAATTTTTGAAAGGCTTTAATAATAAACGCTTTTGAAATACTATCGTACGCTTGAACACAGTCAATTGCAACCAACAGACCAGGTTGATTTAACTCGTGTGACTGTTCGATTACATCATCAATTAACCTTAATATTGTAGATACTTTTCTGCCTTTAATATAACCGACTTGATCTTTCTGAACAATATCACCAATAACGCTTCCTAACCTTTTTGCCAAACACTTGGCTATCAGTTTATAATCGCTGTTTGTAAGGGAGATGGGTCTCCAGTTCTTTAATTCATTTTTAGGCAAATCCTCTCTCTTGTGTATTAGGGTAATGACAGCTTTGCGCTGCGTGGAAGACAATTTTCCATACGGTCAAAACTTGCCGCCATTAAACAATACCTTCCTTCTAATGCAAACCACTTTTTGAATCACCAGACGTGTAAATTATAAATATGAGTTAGTGGTACCATCAAACTCCTATAGACCATCAGTTTATATACCTTACTGATATCCATATTAATCGTTTGAACGCTCACCGCGAGAAAATATCCTGGCTGCTTTCACTGAAGATCGAGACATTTTCAAAGATTGCAGGGTTTTGCTTTAAAGACACGTTTTGATGCTGAGGGGAAGTTTTCGAAGTCTGAAAAGTACAGAGTTGGGATTTAGCTCCACTGTACCTCAGTCTAGACGCACACGACACAATCTGCTCGAATACGCACCACAAGTAAGGTAATTAATTAAATCAAAGTGAGTGAACGCGCTTATGGGCGCTGCTTCTCCTCGGTGTTGGAAACAAAAAGGACTGTAGAAGCGCCATCTGGCGACAAGACGGCCACGCGGCATCCTAGTAACCGTACCAAGTACCCAAACAGGGGAAGTTACTCAGTGGAACTGCACCCACAAAGTTTGCTTTTTATATTTAGTCAATTAAAGTTTTGACTAAATATTTTAACATCGAGGGGGAATCGAAACGAGGGTCGTGGTGTATGTGTGTGTGTGTGTGCGTGCGTGCGTGCGTGCGTGCGTGCGTGTAGAGCGATTCAGACCAAACTACTGGGCCGATCTTTATGAAATTTTACATGAGAGTTCCTGGGATTGATATCCCCGAACGTTTTTCTCCTTTTTTTGATAAATGTCTTTGATGACGTCATATCCGGCTTTTCGTGAAAGTTGAGGCGGCACTGTCACGCGCTCATTTTTCAACCAAATTGGTTGAAATTTTGGTCAAGTAATGTTCGACAAAGCCCGGACTTCGGTATTGCATTTCAGCGTGATGGCTTAAAAATTAATTAATGACTTTGGTCATTAAAAATCTGAAAATTGTAAAAAAAAATTAAAAATTATAAAACGATCCAAATTTACGTTTATCTTATTCTCCATTATTTTCTGATTCCAAAAACATATAAATATGTTATATTTGAATTAAAAACAAGCTCTGAAAATTAAAAATATAAAAATTATTATCAAAATTAAATTTTCCAAATCAATTTAAAAACACTTTCATCTTATTCCTTGTCGGTTCCTGATTCCAAAAACATATAGATATGATATGTTTGGATTAAAAACACGCTCAGAAAGTTAAAACGAAGAGAGGTATAGAAAAGCGTGCTATCCTTCTCAGCGCAACTACTAAACCGCTCTTCTTGTCAATTTCACTGCCTGAACGGTGGACTGACGATGCTATGAGTATACGGTCTTGCTGAAAAATTGCATTGCGTTCAGTTTCATTCTGTGAGTTCGACAGCTACTTGACTAAATATTGTATTTTCGCCTTACGCGACTTGTTATATTTAGTCAAGTTTTGACTAAATATTTTAACATCGAGGGGGAATCGAAACGAGGGTCGTGGTGTATGTGCGTGTGTGCGTGTGCGTGTGTGTGTGTGTGTGTGTGTGTGTGTGTGTGTGTGTGTAGAGCGATTCAGACTAAACTACTGGACCGATCTTTATGAAATTTGACATGAGAGTTCCTGGGTATGAAATCCCCGAATATTTTTTTCATTTTTTTGATAAATGTCTTTGATGACGTCATATCCGGCTTTTCGTGAAAGTTGAGGCGGCACTGTCACGCCCTCATTTTTCAACCAAATTGGTGGCTTAAAAATTAATTAATGACTTTGGTCATTAAAAATCGGAAAATTGTAAAAAAAAAAAAAAATTTATAAAACGATCCAAATTTACGTTCATCTTATTCTCCATCATTTGATGATTCCAAAAACATATAAATATGTTATATTTGGATTAAAAACAAGCTCTGAAAATTAAATATATAAAAATTATTATCAAAATTAAATTGTCGAAATCAATTTAAAAACACTTTCATCTTATTCCTTGTCGGTTCCTGATTCCAAAAACATATAGATATGATATGTTTGGATTAAAAACACGCTCAGAAAGTTAAAACAAAGAGAGGTACAGAAAAGCGTGCTATCCTTCTTAGCGCAACTACTACCCCGCTCTTCTTGTCAATTTCACTGCCTTTGCCATGAGCGGTGGCCTGACGATGCTACGAGTAAAATGGCATTGCGTTCAGTTTCATTCTGTGAGTTCGACAGCTACTTGACTAAATATTGTATTTTCGCCTTACGCGACTTGTTACATTTAGTCAAGTTTTGACTAAATGTTTTAACATAGAGGGGGGAATCGAGACGAGGGTCGTGGTGTATCATAGTATGTGTGTGTGTGTGTGTCTGTCTGTCTGTGTGTGTGTGTAGAGCGATTCAGAGTAAACTACTGGACCGATCTTTATGAAATTTGACATGAGAGTTCCTGGGTATGATATCCTCAGATGTTTTTTTCATTTTTTGAATGTCTTTGATGACGTCATATCCGGCTTTTCGTGAAAGTTGAGGCGGCACTGTCACGCTCTCATTTTTCAACCAAATTGGTTGAAAGTTTTGGTCAAGTAATCTCCGACGAAGCCCGGACTTCGGTATTGCATTTCAGCTTGGTGGCTTAAAAATTAATTAATGACTTTGGTCATTAAAAATATGAAAATTGTAAAAAAAAAAATTTATACGGTCTTGCTGCGTTGCATTGCGTTCAGTGTCATTCTGTGAGTTCGACAGCTACTTGACTAAATGTTGTATTTTCGCCTTACGCGACTTGTTATTTTTAGTCAAGTTTTGACTAAATATTTTAACGTAGAGGGGGGAATTGAGACGAGGGTCGTGGTGTATGTGTGTGTGTGTGTGTCTGTCTGTGTGCCATGAGCGGTGGCCTGACGATGCTACGAGTAAAATGGCATTGCGTTCAGTTTCATTCTGTGAGTTCGACAGCTACTTGACTAAATATTGTATTTTCGCCTTACGCGACTTGTTACATTTAGTCAAGTTTTGACTAAATGTTTTAACATAGAGGGGGGAATCGAGACGAGGGTCGTGGTGTATCATAGTATGTGTGTGTGTGTGTGTCTGTCTGTCTGTGTGTGTGTGTAGAGCGATTCAGAGTAAACTACTGGACCGATCTTTATGAAATTTGACATGAGAGTTCCTGGGTATGAAATCCCCATACGTTTTTTTTTATTTTTTCAATAAATGTCTTTGATGACGTCATATCCGGCTTTTCGTGAAAGTTGAGGCGGCACTGTCACGCTCTCATTTTTCAACCAAATTGGTTGACATTTTGGTCAAGTAATCTTCGACGAAGGCCGGGGTTTGGTATTGCATTTCAGCTTGGTGGCTTAACAACTAATGAGTGAGTTTGGTCATTAAAAATCTGAAAATTGTAAAAAAAAAAAATTTTTATAAAACGATCCAAATGTACGTACATCTTATTCTTTATCATTTTCTGATTCCAAAAATATATAAATATGTTATATTTTGATTAAAAACAAGCTCTGAAAATTAAAAATATAAAAATTATTATCAAAATTAAATTGTCCAAATCAATTTAAAAACACTTTCATCTTATTCCTTGTCGGTTCCTGATTCCAAAAACATATAGATATGATATGTTTGGATTAAAAACACGCTCAGAAAGTTAAAACGAAGAGGGGTACAGAAAAGCGTGCTATCCTTCTCAGCGCAAGTACTACCCCGCTCTTCTTGTCAATTTCACTGCATTGCCGTGCGCGGTGGACTGACGATGCTGCGAGTATACGGTCTTGCTGCGTTGCATTGCGTTCAGTTTCATTCTGTGAGTTCGACAGCTACTTGACTAAATGTTGTATTTTCGCCTTACGCGACTTGTTTACATTTAGTCAAGTTTTGACTAAATGTTTTAACGTAGAGGGGGGAATCGAGACGAGGGTCGTGGTGTATGTGTGTGTCTGTGTGTGTGTGTGTAGAGCGATTCAGACTAAACTACTGGACCGATCTTTATGAAATTTGACATGAGAGTTCCTGGGTATGAAATCCCCAGATGTTTTTTTCATTTTTTCGATAAATGTCTTTTATGACGTCATATCCGGCTTATCGTGAAAGTTGAGGCGGCACTGTCACGCTCTCATTTTTCAACCAAATTGGTTGAAATTTTGGTCAAGTAATCTTCGACGAAGCCCGGACTTCGGTATTGCATTTCAGCTTGGTGGCTTAAAAATTGACTTTGGTCATTAAAAATCTGAAAATTGTAAAAAAAATTTTTTTTTTATAAAACGATCCAAATTTACGTTCATCTTATTCCCCCTCATTTTCTGATTCCAAAAACATATACATATGTTATATTTGGATTAAAAACAAGCTCTGAAAATTAAAAATATAAAAATTATTATCAAAATTAAATTGTCCAAATCAATTTAAAAACACTTTCATCTTATTCCTTGTCGGTTCCTGATTCCAAAAACATATAGATATGATATGTTTGGATTAAAAACACGCTCAGAAAGTTAAAACGAAGAGTGGTACAGAAAAGCGTGCTATCCTTCTCAGCGCAAGTACTACCCCGCTCTTCTTGTCAATTTCACTGCCTTTGCCGTGCGCGGTGGACTAACGATGCTACGAGTATACGGTCTTGCTGCGTTGCATTGCGTTCAGTTTCAGTCTGTGAGTTCGACAGCTACTTGACTAAATGTTGTATTTTCGCCTTACGCGACTAGTTTTTCTTTCTCTGCCGTTTTACGACAAATAATTCAGCCTTTAAAACGTTTGCTTTTGCAAAGTGAAGGCAGTTCTTCGCAGTAGCATACTTTATGATGAAGAATCGCATTGTATAATTTTAGAAGCGATCAGGCTGACAAAGGAGGTAGCTATCCCACAGGTTTTGGTCGGTGTAAGATGGTGGACATTCCTGATCCTCGAGATGTGACCTCTAGTCTAGGACACTACTCATTCTCTTCGATGCCTGCTCCAACCAACGCTGCACTGTGCCAGTGTGTGTGTGTGTGTGTGTGTGTATGTGTGTGTGTGTGTGTGTGTGTGCAGTGTGTGTGTATGTGTATGTGTGTGTGTGTGTGTATGTGTGTGTGTGTGTGTGTGTGCAGTGTGTGTGTGTGTGTGTGTGTCAGTGTGTGTGTGTGTGTGTGCGTGTGTGTGTGTGTGTGTATGCCGGTGTGTGTGTGTGTGTGCGCCGTGTGTGTGTGTGTGTGTGTGTGTGTCAGTGTGTGTGTGTGTGTTTGACTGAATGTAAAAATCAAAATTGCCTCTCTGTGTGTGTGTGTGTGTGTGTGTGTGTATGAATGTGTTTCGTGTTCTATTTAACCACAAATGCAGGAGTATATATGACTAAGTGCCAAAAGGTGCGCACGAAAAGCGGACAAAGGGGCTAAAAAATAAAAGTTGACAAACACGACTGATATTGTGATTTTTGTTAAGACAACAGATGCTGGAACCCAATTACGAAAAGAAAAGATAAATTTACCCAAATGATTTTACAAATAACGATAATTTTGTTCGTTATATCATTCAAAACGGCACTGAGTCATAGCATTAAGGTTATCTCGCACGTTTTTAAAGCTAGGGCTTTGAAACTTGGCACACAACCAAAGTATAATGACCTCCAGGTATGGTGCACATCACACTAAACAACATTGAATTTCAAGGTCACAGCGAGGTTAAATTTCCTTTGCAAACTGGAAAATTGTCGTTGTCACGTCTTACATGTTTTAATACTAGATCAGTTAGACTTTACATACTTCACATACTTTCAGCATTTTTATAAAACCTCATTAAAAGTGACCTGCTTGTTAATCTTTGTCAAAGTTCAAGGTCACAGCGGGGTCACATCTGGTCCAAATGTGGAATATTTTCAATTTATTCAGCGCGTTTATAGCACGAGCTTTGAAAATACACACAGTTCTAGTGTATAATGTTCACACACGATTAAAGTCTGGTTGAAAAAGTCAAGGTCACAGCAGGGTCGCGTTGAGGTCAAACATATACATTTTTCAATGAGGTTTTCTCATATGTTTTTGAAGCTAGGGCCTTGAAACTTGGCACACTACGCAAGTTAAATTAAACCTCATCAAATTCCAAGGTCACAGTAAGGTTAAAGATCCTTTAAGGATATTTTCTAAAAAAGGTGACCGCCTGGTTAATGTTTGTCAAATTTCAAGGTCACAGCAGTGCCATCTGGCTTAAACTTTGAAAAATTGTCAATTTCTTCAACTAGTTTTATAGTGTTTGAAGTCATTCACACATGATGAAAGTCTGGTTGATAAAATCAAACGTCAAGGTCGCAGCGGGGTCGCATTGAAGTCAGACACATACAATTGTCATTTTCACGAACGCCTTTTAAGCAACACCTTTGAAACTTCACACATTCCAAAGTTTTGATGTTGTTTGGTTATAATCAAAGTGTGGTCAATTTCCATGATTGAGAGCATTCAGAGGGGTCAAGTTGAGGTCACACAAAAGAGATTAAATTGTCGACACAACAGATGAGACTGGCTACCACTGTTTATTTTAATACACTTTTATGCAAATTTTAAATTGTGTTCAACCATATACACCAAACTCACCCAAACTCCTGAAACATCCAAGAAAAGGAAAAATGTGTCCAAGCAAGGAAAAACGCCATTTCTTCAAAGGCTGGAATAACTACAGAGGCAGCCGCGTCATTACACACAATGCAATTACGTCATACATCATACATTTCTATGAGTCATGTTGAATGGAATGGTGGCATGTGCCTCTATTCTAGCTAACAACAAAGCTGAAAAAATGAATATTATCTGTTTGTTTTGTTTGTTTTACCCGTACGAGACCTTTCTGTGACCTTGACATGTGACAAGGATCTACCTTAACTTCTTTAAGTCGGAGTTGAGAGTTGTGTGATGTTTGAAGGCTCTCCCTTTAAAAAAAACTGAGATAATGATGCATTTTCGTGTTTTTGATTTGCCCATGTGACCTTGAGATTCGACAAAGGTCAACAAGACTTTAACCGTGTATGGAGGCTATTAAGCCCAAAAATGTGAACTTTCAAGGTTCTTGCTTTGAAAAACTCTGAGAAAAAGGTTATGTTTTTTTTTTTACCCACACGAGACCCTGCTATGACCTTCACATTTCTCAAGGATCAACCTTGAATTCTCCATGTTGAACAATCATTAAGCAAAAGCGTTGTTTGAAGTTTGAAGGTTCTAGCTTCAAAAATCTCTGAAAAAATATGTTTCATCCGTTTTCTGAACCACATGTGACCCAGCCGTGACCTTGAAATCTGACAAGGGTCAACAAGACTTTTACCATGCATGGGGGCGATTAAACCCCAAATGTGTGTGAAGTTTCAAGGTTTCAACTTAAAAAACGTCTGAGAAAAATATACATTTTCCTTTTTGGACAATGTGTTGCACGCAAGACAACACGACAAACGCTCGTGTTATCATTCTTTTACTTTAAGGTCGACTTGCGTGCCCGCTCTTTCGCTAATCTCAATTAAAATTCATCTTAGAAGTTCGGTTTTATTACGCTTTTAATTAAGAAGATTAAACTAAGACAACAAATAGTTAGTTTTACCCATTAAACTCGATAAGGTAGTGACATTTTATGTTGAACGCAAGAAGGTGTCGCACGCAAGATCTGAAAAGATGTTGACGACATAATTTCAACACTTGATAGCGCAATCGTGGTTCGTGATTTCTTCACAAATTTTGAACACAGAATGTGTCACGTGGTTCCGTAAATGAAGTAGATCTTTGTACATGTAAATTTTGTTTTTAAAAGAAAATAACCGTTAATTACCGAACATTTTGTCGCACGCAAGATATGACGAAATTTTCAAATCGTTTTCAAAAATGCTGTTCAAAAGTTCTGCAGTCTTTGCTGGATTACTTGAAAGACAGCAGTTTGATACACCGTTATCGCTTGACGTGTCGACATCAATTCCAGAGTTTTTGAAAAAGAAATTTAGTAAATATCTGCGATTGAAAAATGTATGCCGTGATGACGAATCATCTTGCGTGCGACACCTTAAAATTCGGTTATCGAAAAAAAAAAATTCTCTCGAGATTTAGATTTGACGTTTGGTCTCGTCTGTAAAGCGATGTTTCAGGCATTCAATCAAACTAAATGCAATTCATTTGTGCTTCTTGTTATTTTTCTGTGGCATATTCAAAACACGAGGTATCACGATGTCCTTTTTCAGATGGCCGGTTTTGGCGTTATTTTTGACTTTAAACAAAGATAACTTCAAAACCGTTCAAGTCAGACACACGAAATTATGTCCACTATCTCTTCGCACATTCATCCACACACACACCAATTTTCAGCAGACACACGTTTTTAGAAACATTTTTATTGTAAAACAAAGTCGTCTTCTGTTCTGTGAGCACCTTTTGGCACTTAGTCATATCATAATTATAGATATGTTCAGACTGTATAATGTGCAGTTCACGTTCTGACAGTTTAAACATCGGACAAACCGACGTGGAAAAGATTTCGGCATTGAGAATGACATTTGCAGGAGGTTTATGTGTGTGTGTGTGTGTGTGTGTGTGTGTAAGAGAAGAGAGAGAGAGAGAGGGGGGGGGGGGGTAGTCAAAGCAAATAGAAACCGAACATACACAAGAAAAATCTGTTTGTTTTAAGCAAAAAGTTGGCGTAGTCTACAAGCGAGGTATGGAAGGTCGACTCTACATGAAGTAGAGCTCAGCTTTGAGTAAACGATAACCAGACCTCATCGGACCACTTAACTTCATCATGATCAGAAGCTATTCATATATGCTACATTTGCCCGTAGTTTTTACAACAGCTCTCATTCATTTACATGGTTTCTTTTAACACAATTTTGGTTTTGGACAGCCTTTTTCACTCATGTTTTTTATAGGATGGAAAGATTTATATTAATTCTTTTTTGTTGTGAAAATAAGACAGTACCAAAATGTCAGGTAAAGTAACGAAACTGGAAAAAGGACAGGAAAATGCCGACTGCTAGTCCGTGAAAAAAAGAAGATGTAAAAAAGACTTGATTGTGACACGAAGAATGGCTTACGCCGACTCATTCTACGTGTCATGACTTACAATAACATTATTTCGGGAAATTCCGATCTACATTATTTATGACTAGACCCACCGGGCCCCAAAGGGTTTAAAATCGTGATCGTGATTGGCGTTTTTTGACCTTTCTGTGACCGTGATTGCCGAAATTTCCATTTCTGTGATCGTGATGGGACTTTGCCCGTGATCCGTGATGGCAAAAAAATCAAGTCTCGTGATCGTGATCGTCATTTGTTTTCGTGATCGTGATGGGCATTATTGCAAAGCATTTTATTTTCAACGTACATTTTTCACAGCTGTATCACTCTATGATCCTCTATTCGTCAAAGAGCCAATCCTGATTGAAGGGAAGCAAGAACACATTCAGAAATATGATTTTTACAGCGATTGCTTCCCTTTAAGAGAACCAATCACACACACACACACACACAAAATCCAATCAGAAGGCGAATTGCAAAAGTCTGCCAAACTTCATCCAATGGAAGGGTTTCGTGCTAAAGCCTTTTGAGTGCATTCAGTCAAATTTGAATTCGAAGATCAAAAATGGCGTGCAGCGGTACTGTCATCGAACTTCTGTTATATTTTGTGGATCAAACCAGACCAAAGCAGGAGGCGAGAATGCCTTCCTTGATGGAAAGGTCAGGCTACGGGTCCGTCTTTCCGAAGACGAAATGTCAAGGTATGTTGATCTATTCAGGGCCGGACTAGTTAAGTACTAGGGGGTGGGGGTGGGGGTGGGGGTGGGGGTGGGGGTGGGGGTGGGGGTGGGGGTGGGGGTGGGGGTGGGGGTCCAGGGGGCAAAGCCCCTTGGTGGGGGTCCAGGGGGCGAAGCCCCCTTGGTGGGGGTTGCAAGGGGGCTTCGCCCCCTTGAAGCTGAACGTTTTTTGATGTTTCTGGAGGGAAAGGAAGCCTCTCCTTGAACGAAAAAGGTAAATTCGACAGCAAGCTGTATAGGCAATGAAGAAGAATTGAGATTGTAAGGACTCATACTTTTCATCACAAAAATGGTTGAAACGTGTAAAAGGTAAAAATAAGGCATCAACAATATAAACATGTCACAGTTCAGGCTAAGTGAGAACGAAATGTGCCATGTATAAGGAATGAGAAATATCTGTCTTTAAAAGTCTTGGCATTGACGGAATGTCTGAGACCGCTTGGAAGTGAATTCCAAAGATTAGTCCCCGAAAAGAGTAGGCTGGACTTAAAAAGATCTATACGAGGCCGAGGAGCATTCATTTTTGTTGGGTCTCTTAAATTGTGGGAAGTGAATTGAGAAGACTGAGGTGCAGGCGCTCTTCCAATTATGAGTTTATACATCAAAACGCCTTTATTGTACATGAGTCTTGATTTAGGAGGAAGGGTGTTTAAAAGTTTATAGTCTTCGTTGGAAACCGAGACTTGTAACAAAATAACTTTGATTGCTCTTTTATGTAAACTAAATAAATGATTGAATGTGATCGTAAAAGAAAAGTTGCCTGCCATGCCTGTTCAAGAAGTGTTTTATTCTGGACAACAAGTAAAGCCTCTTGGAAAGTACTTTACATACTTTCGAGAGAGAGAGAGAGAGAGAGAGAGAGAGAGAGAGAGAGAGAGAGAGAGACAGACAGACAGACAGACAGACAGACAGACAGGGAGAGAGAGACAGACAGACAGACAGAGACAGAGAGAGTGATTGTTATATTAACCTTTACCTTTGACCATGGGTCCTCCAGGACCCAGAGACACAATAAACCAAAGATTTCTCCCAAACTACTGAACAGAAATCAATGAAACTTTGTGTAATTGTTGATCACCTGGTTGTGCACATGCACACATGAGGACGCTAATCTAGGTGAAGTGGTAATTAGGTAATTAAGGTGTTAATTTGATTATAACACTCACGACGATACGGGTCGTGGAGGACCCATATATATTAAAGAGTGCCCTACGTGACTATTCCTTAACCGACAGCGCGGGTCGCACAGGGCCCATGATGTTCAAAGAGGTAGACAGCTGATTATTCTTCTCCCGATGATGCGGGTCATCCACGACCCATACTGTACAAAGTAGCTCTAGGCAGAGTGTTGTTTATACTTTTCCTGACAATACAGGCCTATACAAGAACTGTTGGCAAAAAACATACGCCTGCTTGTTCTGGATAAACACATTTTGTTTGAAAGTCTGAGAACCAATCGCTTTCGTTTTGGTATTGACATTCTGAGAACCAGTTGCCTTTGGTTTGGTTTTGAAATTCTGAGAATCAGTCGCTTTTGTTTCGGTCTTGAAACTCTGAGAATCAGTCGCTTTTGAAATTACGAGAACTGGACGCCTCCTTGAGCCACTTAGACAATCGCATCACTGCCACTCTTCGGCTGCATGATTATATTTGTCATTCTTCACTTCCAAAGAGCGGCAACATCTTGTAACTGCAAGGATGGAGAGCAGAAAAGGTGAGTCGTTGTTGTTGTAATGCAATGTAATGGTGTGTGTGTGTGTGTGTGTGTGTGTGCATGCGTGCGTGCGTGTGTGTGTGTGTGTGCGTTCGTGTGTGTGTAACTTGTTCTATCCGGTTGGCCATTGAATGTACATACTGTTTTACATATTTATTCTGTGTTCTCACTAATTGCTGTCTGTAATGATTTTAAGTCTTGTCTTATTACTTTAAAAAAAAGTTTTCTGTAATGTGCAATGAGCTTGTTTTTCTATGAGGAAAGGCGCATTATAAATAAAATTCATTATTACTCATTATTATTACTGTTTCTTTTAACTTTGGTCTTGTATTTTCATCCATTTGTTTTTATACACAGTGGTATGTAATGGTGTCGTGATATTGTTGGTCAATGTTGTTTATCGTCTCATGGTGAAAGTAATAGAAAATCGATATCTTCTTCTTATTCTTGTTTGCTCGATCAAACTTGGAGGCCAGTCCTTGAGACAATCTGTTCATGAAATTAATGGCCTGTGTCTTTGGTTGCAGATGCGCAGAAGAGACCAAACATATTTGAGGCCTTGGCAGTAGCAGAAGCAGGGCCGGACTAGGCTAAGAGGAGGGGGGGGGGGGGGTTGCCAGTGGTGGTCCAGGGGGATGTTCCCCCTGGCGGGGTCAAGGGGCAGAGCCCCTTGTTGGGGTCATATTCTGTGATAGGAAAATGGTCGCTCCTTGCATGAAACGGCATAAAATAAACAATAATAAAGAATGTTTTAAATAAGTGAGGTACATGTTTAGGCTAGGGGGGGGGGGGGGTTGCGCAACCCCCATAACCCCCCCGGTAGTCCGGCCCTGAGAAGGCGGCGCTTTTGAGGATGAGGGCCTGTGTAAGTTATAGAACCGCCCATCCCCCCATATGCATGATATTACAAACCACTAACACCCCCCTCCTCTCTCTCGTTTATGTTGTGTATATCGGCCGGTGTGCTTATCACTATGCACGATCATCTGGTTTATTTGCACTGGTTTTATTTTATAATTTTTGCATTGTTTTCTGTGTGCATGTACATGCAATGTGTTTACGAGTGAGAGGTCTGTGTTTTTGTGTCTTTGTTTGTATGTGTGATACAGAGAGAGAGAGAGAGAGAGAGAGAGAGAGAGAGAGAGAGAGAGAGAGAGAGAGAGAGAGAGAGAGAGAGAGAGAGAGAGAGAGAGAGAGTCCGGAATTTCTGAATAGTTTCTTGAGCAGTTGTTTTCTTTTCATCTGTTGCATTATCAGTTTGGCAATGTTTGTTTCAGCGCAAGATGTGGATGCAGATGCAGGCTCGGACACAGAAGAAGGCCTTGTCAGTGTAGATGACGAGACGAGTGAAGAGGAGCCGCCTGCACCAGCAGATAGTGGCACACCCAGTGAGGAGTCTGATTCTTCGGGGGAAGGGGCCAGACTGCCACAACATTCACGGGTGAAACTGCCAAGAATGGGACAAAATGGAGCAGGAATCCAAACCCCAACAAGGCAAAGACCCTTGCCAGAAATGTTTTCAGGGTTTCTGGCAATCAGGCTGTTGGTTGTCAGCATGCTAACAGTCCACGTGATGCTTACAGGCTGTTTGTAAATGACAAAAGGATAAGTGACATTGTCCAGTTTACAAATATTGAAGGTTCCCGGATCTTGAAGGAGAAGTGGGAGCCAATGGACACAGTTGAATGTGAAGGTCTCATTGGTATGCTTCTTTTTCTGGGTACCAGAAAACCAGGCTTTGTGAACAGTCAACACTGACACATTGTTGGACTCTGTGAATGGTTTCACTATGATCAGAGCATGCATGAGCAGGAGACGCTTCCAGCTGCTCATGAAACATTTGCGTTTTGACGACAAATCAACTAGAACTGCCAGAAGGCAGAGAGACATATTTGCACCGTTCCGTGACATGTGGGACGAGTTCATGAAGAACTTGTCCCAACATTATGTCCCAGGCTGCTATGTGACTGTGGACGAGCAGCTGGTGCTCTTTAGGGGACGCTGCAGCTTTCTGCAGTACCTGCCATCCAAGCCGGATAAATATGGCATAAAAGTCTTCTGGGTGGCAGATTCTCAGTCCAACTTTCCATTGAAGGGTATCCCTTATTTTGGGCGAGCAGCTGGTCAGCCAAGGACTATCAATCTGGGGCAAAAATGATAGAGAGATAGAGTGAGAGAGAGAGAGAGAGAGAGAGAGAGAGAGAGAGAGAGAGAGAGAGAGAGAGAGAGAGAGAGAGAGAGAGAGAGAGAGAGGCAGAGAAAGTGATACAGAGATAGAGTAAGAGAGAGAGGTATGAAATCAGAGAAAAGGAAACACATAAATAAAGAAAGAAAATGAAGAGAGAGAGAGATCAAATCAAATCAAATCAAATCAAATTTTATTTTTCGAGGGTTGTGGCATAAGCAATACAACGAGCTTTTTTTCCATTGAAGGGTATCCCTTATTTTGGGCGAGCAGCTGGTAGAGAGAGAGAGAGAGAGAGAGAGAGAGAGAGAGAGAGAGAGAGAGAGAGAGAGAGAGAGAGAGAGAGAGAGAGAGAGAGAGAGAGCGATAGACAGAGACAGATAAACAGATTGACAAGCACACAGACAAACTGCTAGACAGACAGACAGACATATACACAAAGAGAGAGGCAGATAAAGTGATAGAGTGAGAGAGAGAGAGAGACAGACAGACAGACAGAGAAAGTGACAGAGAGATAGAGTGAGAGAAAGAGAGAGAGAGAGAGAGGGGGAGAGAGAGAGGGAGAGAGAGAGAGGGAGAGAGAGAGGGAGAGGTATGAAATCAGAGAAAAGGAAACACAGAAATAAAGAAAGAAAATTGTGTATCTTTATCTTCCATGCCTCAGCAACTCGGGAGCACAACTTTTCCCGCAAAAAAAGCATGATCACATGATGTATGACTCTCTTGGAGAATATGGGTCGTGGAGGACCCGCACCATCGGTTGAGGAATAAACACTTCGAGGCCTCTATAAAAAGTATGGGCCATGGACGACCCGCATCGTCGGTTATGCAAGGGTGTATGTGTGTTCTGGCGAAGGTTAAATAGTGTCCAACAGTAAATGTATGAATTGGGGTCACACATGTTTTTACATTTAGTCAAGTTTTGACTAAATGTTTTAAGATAGAGGGGGGGGGGGGGGGGGGAATCGAGACGAGGGTCGTGGTGTATGTGTGTGTGTGTGTGTGTGTGTGTGTGTGTGTGTGTGTGTGGCTTAGGTGTATGTGTACCCATGTTTCCACAGGTTTGGTTGCCTAAATCACCATAAGGCAACCATCCACACGTGGATGGCAATTTAAACTCTGGATGGCAACCTAATTGTGTGGATGGTCGCTTCATTTAACACCGTTAAATTGACTTTTTTGACGGAAAGAATGTCATAACAATGTTCAAAATGACATTCTTTCCGTCCTCTATAGGCGACGAAATAGGTCAAATTTTGTGCATTTTTTAGTGCAAAATTCTTCGATGCCGGAGCGAGTACTGCACCCAGTGCTGTTGTAGTGCAAGTGCACTAGAAAGGCACTGCACCCAGTGCCGCCTCTTAGGTAACCATCCACACATATAGGTGCGTGTGTGTCTGTGTCTGTGTGTGTGTCTGTGTCTGTGCGTGTGTGTGTGTAGAGCGATTCATAATAAACTACTGGGCCGATCTTTATGAAATTTGACATGAAAGTTTCTGGGTATGATATCCCCGGACATTTTTTTCTTTTTTTCGATAAATACCTTTGATGACGCCATATCCGGCTTTTTGTGAAAGTTGAGGCGGCACTGTCATACCCTCATTTTTCAATTAAATTGATTGAAATTTTGGCAAAGCAATCTTCGGGGTTTGGTATTGGATTTTAGCTTGGTGGCTTAAAAACTAATGAGTGAGTTTGGTCATTAAACATCGGAAACTTGTAATTAAAATTATTTTTTTATTAAACGATCCAAAAACAATTTCATCTTATTCTTCGTCATTTTCTGATTCCAAAAACATATACATATGTTATATTTGGATTAAAAACAATCTCTGAAAATTAAAAATATAAAAATTATGATCAAAATTAAATTACCGAAATCGATTCAAAAACTATTTCTTCTTATTCCTTGTCGGTTCCTGATTCCAAAAACATATAGATATGATATGTTTGGATTAAAAACACGCTCAGAAAGTTAAAACGAAGAGAGGTACAGTAAAGCGTGCTATGAAGCACAGCGCAACCGCTGCCGCGCCAAACAGGCTCGTCACTTTCACTGCCTTTTGCACTAGCGGCGGACTACGTTCAGTTCATTCTGTGAGTTCCACAACTTGACTAAATGTAGTAATTTCGCCTTACGCGACTTGTTTAATTTTCACATCACCATAAAAAGGAAACTTTATTTGGCAACACATTTCAACTTTATGTGAACATGGAATGAGTCTGTCAGAAAGATAGTTAACCAGGTACAGTCGGAACAGCTTTTATGGCACATGGCGAAGGCCAAATTAATCGGAGACTATAAACGATAATGAAAAACTTCAAATCAAGGTTTACGTTTGAAAATTAGATTTTGTTCAATTACTAGTATATCAAAATGTTTCAGTACAGTACACCCCAGACGGGCAACACTCAAGTTTTGCCGAAACCCAGCAGCGCTATTTGTGGGACCTTCATTGTGCGGAATTGTATTTCCGCCATCAGAATGCGTGCTGTGGACTTGAAGTGCCGCATGAAGTATTTTGCACTGCTGTTCAGTTCCCTCTCCATTCTTTTCGTCGTCAGCTATGTCTGCATTCTCACACCGACACGGCTAACACTGGAAAACCTCAGTCTTCGTGGCAACACTGTCAAACGACTGCGGCAAGACACACGGCCTCACGGAAGAGAACTCACAGTGGACCATCTTGTGGACCAGCTTGTCTCCGGTGTGCTCTCTCGTCTCAAGAACCGGACTAAGTGAGTATGAGGGTAACAGATGATTTGCGAAAAAAGTTGGTTTGGGTAGAAAATGACAGGAATAACGAAAATTTATTATTCTTTGTTTGGTCTGCTTAATTAGAAGAGGCCTCAAATTTCTAGACGACCGTGAGAGAGAGAGAGAGAGAGAGAGAGAGAGAGAGAGAGAGAGAGAGAGAGAGAGAGAGAGAGAGAGACAGAGACAGAGACAGAGACAGATTAATATGCTGGCAAACAGAAATAACTTTCCAATTAACCACTGAGATTTACATCGTCATTTCCTCTCCGCAGACTAGACCAGAGTGGCAAGTATTTAGTCATCGAAGACCTGTTGACGTCACACAATCTGACATCAGAGAAAAAGCATGACGTCACATTAGCATCACAATGCACATCAAATCACCTGCATTACGTAGCTGAACTCAGCAAACAGTGGCAAGGACCTGTATCAATCGCGGTATTCACTTACGACGATGATTTCCACTTCGCCATCGCCTCCATCTTGCACCTCCGTCTTTGTTTTGCCTCTGTAGCTGAGCACGTGACCTTTCATCTGGCCTTTCCCGCAGACCGTAAACCTGACACGACCATGAAACTGCCTCAGTTTGAAAACATTCTGTGTTCTAATCCTCCACCAGCAGAAAGAAAAGGTAGGAATGCCCCACAGAAAAACTTTGTTATCGGCAGTGGAATAGAATACCCGGTGAACTTGCTGAGGAACGTAGCCCTGAGAAGTGTCAGCACAACCTACGTGTTGTACACTGACGTAGACATGACGCCCTCGGACAACCTTCGCACCAGCTTTGTTCGCCATATTGCCGCCACATCCAACATGATGTCCCACAATTCCACCAAGCTGGCTTACGTTGTGCCGGCATTTGAGTACAGTGGCAGAGTTACGGCTATTCCATTGAACAAATCCACCGTGCTGGAAATGTGGAGAATGCACACAATTCGGCCATTCAGTCAAAATATAAGCTCCCACTGTCACGCGCCAACCAACTACCCCCGCTGGAGGGCGCTGCCCGCGTCGGACGACAAGATGGCGGTGGCGTACGGAGTGAAATTCCAGCCAAAATACGAACCCTACTACATCGCGCCTTCCTCCTTGCCCCTGTATGACGAGAGATTCGTACAGTGGGGCCGTGACAGGCAAAGCCAGGTCAGTTACTGACTTATTGGTGCAGTAGGGGTCTATGTCGACCAAAAGCGGGTGCATTCCCTGTACTAGGTGCACTTCCTGTGGGTGTTTTAACCTGTACACAGAGAATACACCCGGGTGTATTTTCTAACTCATGGGTATAGTGACGTAAGGCATGCATTTGTTCAAAGCGGCGTAGCAGTACTTCAGTCTCATCAAAGTGAAACTGAACTCGGCAGTTTACGGCAGTCTCGCGTAGGACACGAGATAGAGTGCGATCTGTTTTCCTACAGGAAATGCGCCCGGGTGCATTCCCTGTATGCAGGGAAAACACCTACAGTAACAGGGAGTGCACCTATACAGGGAATGCACCCATTTTTGGTCGACATAGACCCCTTCTGCCTTACTGATATCAATGATGATGCCGATGGTCACCACTAGCCTCTGAATCTATTTGTGACAGCTTTTTTATTTGACTTGTTTCGGGGGTAACGGCGCAGTTTACAACTTGCAATGATGGTTTGGTCTGCCTCAGTATAACAGCCGTAATGAAGAACTTTCACATCAAGGTTTGCCTCAATTCACCATTTGACCTAATTTGATTGATCACTGAACTGACTGGCGAATTGTTTTAGACTGTTGAACACACTGAAAGTTTCAGTGCAACTGCCCAACTCATGAGTTGATTAAGTGTGAATGTCCAACTCAATGGCTGACTCACTGACATAGTGTGTGTGTGTGTGTGTGTGTGTGTACTGTGTGTGTATATAAGTATATGTGTGACGGTGTGTGTGTGTGTGTGTGTGTGTGTGTGTGTGTGTGCATGGTGTGTGCGTGCATGTGTGTGTGTGTGTGTGTGTACGTATGTGTGCGTATGTGTGTGTGTGTGTGTGGGTGTGTGCGCGTGTGTGTGCGTGCCGAGTACGTGCGCGCGCTTGTGTGTGCGTGTGTGTGTGCGTGTGCGCGCGTGCGTGTGTGTGTTCTGTTTGTACATTCAGGTGTGTGAGATGCACGTTGCGGGCTATCAGCTGGTGGTGCTCAACGACGCCTTCCTGGTTCACGACGGGTTCAAAAACTCCTCACAGCACCACGCCACCTGGCAGCAAGAGCTACAGAAGAACGACATCAAATACCGACAGTTCCAGCGTGATTTGAAAACGAAATACCCTGGGGTCAAGAGATACTGCAACTGGCGTAATGTTTGAGTGCAGTCATGTCTTCATTTACATTTTTGTCACAGCCGCAATTGCCTTGATTTTTCTTCTCTGAGTAAAGACAAACATAACAGAAAACAAGTCGCGTAAGGCGAAATTACTGCATTTAGTCAATCTGTCGAACTCATAGAATGAAACTGATGTACACAGTCCGGTTGGGGGTGGGGGTGGGGGTGGGGGTGGGGGTGGGGGTGGAGCAACATGATACAACATACTAGCAATGCCTGATACGACGACGCCCACAACCACAACAATACCCCCTGCCCTCCACTCACATGCAAACACGAGCACACCCACAGACACAAACACAAACACACACAGGCACACACTGACACACACACACACACACACACACACACACACACACACACACACACACACACACACACACACACACACACACACTGATTGTGATTCCATTTTATTGAGCAGTAGCGTGGTAATGCTTAGATGAAGTTGAACATCGCAAAAACCCGCGAAAAGCACACCATTTTTGAAGATACATTCCACCTCGTGTAAGCGGTAATGTGCACCATAACAGATCTGTTCAGGCTTGTGCACAGAGTAAACTCTCGTTCATCAGCTTTAGCCCGTGTCACAAATCAACAGACTGGCTACACTGTAAACTGAAGTGTTCCACTTTTGAACACCCTTTTGTAACCAGGTGTGAACACTGTGTGACAAACTATATATATATACCTATCTACTGGAAACAGTGGCACATATATGGTAACAGCTATAAAGTGTTTATCCTGTTTGCTACTTTTGCTAGTAGAATCATGCATAGATTATTTCAAACAGTTTTCATTACTGGTTACGAAAAGTGTGTTCAAAAGCGGAACACTTCAATTTACAGTGTGCTTTATGTGGCAATCAACTCCCCCCCACCCCCCCCCCCCCAACCACCACCAAAACAACACTCTCTATGCACAGAATAGAGCAATGCTTTTGATTTTTTGCGTGTTTCAAGGCGAAAGGATACTCCTACGTGGAGTCATGGAATGAAATGCCACCCAAACGGGAGAGAACAAACCGCGGCGTCTGATTCGTTGAAATCTCAACACATCTCAATTTCAACCAATCCAACACCGCGGGTGGCTCCCGACCGGTTGGCAACTTTCTCGTGCATCCCATCCCAGGGCTGAGGTTATAATTATTAACTACCACACAGCTGTCCAGGTCTTGTGTGCACGACACAATTAACACCCCAACGCCGGGAGCCAGCTGCGGAGCCGGTTTGGTTGAAATCACACACGCACCCCTCTGTTTCAACCAATCCGACCCCGAGGCTGGCTCCCGTTTGGGGGGGGGGGGGGGGGGTAACTTTCTTGTGCACATCAGACCTGAACAGCTCTGTGGTAGTGAATATGACGGGCGCTGTGGCGGGGTGGTAAGACGTCGGCCTTTTAATCGGAAGGTCGAGGGTTCGAATCCCGGCCGCGGCCGCCTGGTGGGTAAAGTGTGGAGATTTTCCCGATCTCCCAGGTCAACTTATGTGCAGACCTGCTAGTGGCTTATCCCCCTTCGTGTGTACACGCAAGCACAAGACCAAGTGCGCACGGAAAAGATCCTGTAATCCATGTCAGAGTTCGGTGGGTTATAGAAACACGAAAATATCCAGCATGCTTCCTCCGAAAGCGGCGTATGGCTGCCTAAATGGCGGGGTAAAAAAGTGTCATACACTTAAAATTCCACTCGCGCAAAACACGAGTGTACGTGGGAGTTTCAGCCCACGAACGCAGAAGAAGAAGTGAATATGATTGTGTACGAGGGAAGGACAGTACCTTTAACACTGCTTCAATCATGCCAAGAAACAGTGACATTCATTCCCAATTGACCCCCCCCCCTCCCCCCGGCAGTCACCCACCCCCTCCACCTGAAAACTCAACAGAGAGCCAAAACAAAAAACCAACCAAAATACAACAACAGAGAAGCCAATGACAACTTAAGTCTAATGTAGGCTTACTTGTCTTCCTCACCAACTCCATTATTTTCAAAACAGCTGTGCTGCTTTTCCTGTAACATGGTATTTCTTATCGCTGCACAGCTCGTGCATACACTTTCTCGAATCACTTTGCGTATGGTATCAAGCTGTGTAACACATAATTATGCGACATGTAGGCCAATATATTGCGAGCAATACTAATGTAGTAAATGAACTCATTTATTTATTTTATGACTTAGATACACTGTTCCTTTGTACATAGACACATGTCTACATGTATGACATACAAATGACACAACAAAAATAAAAAGAGAACATACTATACGGCAGATTATGCTGCCATAACTGAGGGGTGGCGAATATAATCAAACTGGTTATGAATTATTATTAATTGTAAAGACGTAAATGATGATTACGTTTTTGTAGACGAAACAAGCTGCTGTTTTCAACAAGAAAGGCAACCTAAAGCAATAATAAACAACTGTTTCTTAATGAATACTCAGCCACTCCTTAGACCCAAAGGATGGCATAAGAGAAACCCAATGTACGAACCAAACATACGCACGTACACACTTTGGAGAATTTTTGTTTGTGCAGATACGCGGTTACCGAAATAAACACACGAATGAGCCGTTTGGATTAAATGTTTGTCAATAATCTGAGTTGAATACAAATAATATTAAGCAACAAGAAACGAACAAAACAATCCAAAACAAAACAAACAATATAACAACAGACAAACAATCAAACAAAAACGTGAACTTCAAACAAAGTTTTCTGCGTTGAAAATAAAACAAATGTATTTCTTGATCAATGACCATCTAAGGACAACAGCGGTTTTGTTTCCCTTAATTCCACCGAGTGAACCCCGCCGCAATCACCTCCCGTACTCCTGGCTTTATCGGCTTGTCTGGATGTTTTCACACGCCGTATAAACACCACAGCAAACAACACAATGTTCACGCAACACAACACGGCCACCACAGGTACCACCCACACTGGAGTGACACTTTGCACGCTGTTTTTCATTGGTGTATTCTGCTGCGAAGAGGCGGAGCCAAACCTGCGTCGGTCCTTGAATGGTTGATCATACGAATGGGCGGAGCTTGCATCTCGGCCACCTTCGCTGATTGGTTGATAATGTGATGGGGCGGGGCCTGAGTCTTGTGGCGGCTGCGATGGCCAAGGTCCGCAGCGTGGGAAGGAAGGGGGAGGGGGAGGCATTCCTCCCTGTACGTCAGGGACATGCAGGTAGAAACTCATACCCACCTCCACGTGGAACACCAGGTGACAGTGGAAATACCACACCCCTGAAACCGACATGGTGACAGTGACAGTGAAAATACCACACCCCTGAAACCGACATGGTGACAATGACAGTGATGATACCACGCCCCTGAAACCGACATGTGACAGTGACAGTGAAAATACCACACCCCTGAAACCGACATGTGACAATGACAGTAAAAATGCCACACCCCTTTAAATCAACATAGTGACAGTGACAGTGATGATACCAGACCCCTGAAACCAACATGGTGACAGTGACAGTGATGATACCTGAACCCTGAAACAGACATGGTGACAGTGACAGTGATGATACCAGACCCCTGAAACCGACATGTTGACAGTGACAGTAAAGATACCTGACCCCTGAAACCGACATTGTGACAGTGACAGTGATGATACCACACCCCTGAAACCGACATGGTGACAGTGACAGTGATGATACCACGCCCCTGAAACCGACATGGTGACAGTGACAGTGACGATACCTGACCCCTGAAACCGACATGGTGACAGTGACAGTGATGATACCACACCCCTGAAACCGACATGGTGACAGTGACAGTAAAAATGCCACTCCCCTGAAACCGACATGGTGACGGTGACAGAGAGGAAACCACACCCCTGAAACCGATATGGTGACAATGACAGTGAAAATACCACACCCTTGAAACCTACATGGTGACAATGACAGTGTAAATGCCACACCCCTGAAACCAGCATTGAGACAGTGACAGTGAAAATACCACACCCCTGAAACCGACATGGTGACAGTGACAGTGACAATACCACACCCCTGAAACCAGCATTGAGACAGTGACAGTGACAATACCACACCCTTGAAAACAGTATGGTGACATTGACAGTGACAATACCACACCGATGAAACCGATATAGTGACAATGACAGTTAAAATACCACACTCCTGAAAGCAATATGGTGACAATGACAGGGACAATACCACACCCCTGAAACCGATATGGTGACAATGACAATTAAAATACCACACCGATGAAACCGATATTGTGACAATGACAGTGAAAATACCCAATCACTATTACAGTAGGGTCTACTTCTTGTTTTGTTGTTGATCAGTAGGGTTTACATCTTGGTTTGCCCGTGATTGGTAGGATCTACTTCTCGTTTTGCAAGTGGTACGGTCTACTTCTTGATTTGCCAATGATCAGTAGGGTCTACTTCTTGGTTTGCCAGTTATCTGTAGGGTCTACTTCTTGGTTTGCCAATTATCAGAAGGGTCTACTTCTTGGTTTGCCAATGATCAGTAGGGTCTACTTCTTGGTTTGCCAGTGATCAGTAGGGTCTACTTGGTTTACCAATGATCAATAGGGTCTACTTTTTGATTTGCCAGTTATCTGTAGGGTCTACTTCTTGGTTTGTCAATGATCAGTAGGGTCTACTTCTTGCTTTGCCAATGGTCAGTAGGGTCTACTTCTTGGTTTGCCAGTTATCTGTAGGGTATACTTCTTGATTTGCCAGTGATCAGTAGGGTCTACTTCTTGGTTTGTCAATGATCAGTAGGGTCTACTTCTTGATTTGCCAATGATCAGTAGGGTCTACTTCTTGGTTTGCCAGTTATCTGTAGGGTCTACTTCTTGTTTTGTTAGCTATCAGTAGGGTCTACTTCTTGGTTTTCCAGTGATCAGTAGGGTCTACTTCTTGGTTTTCCAGTGATCAGTAAGGTCTTAATAACTTTCTACTGCTTGTTTTACAAGTCATTAGTAGGGCATACATTCATTCACTCTGGGTTTAGCCAACGCCTCTGGAGATAGCTAAAAGTCTGGCCGAAATGTACGTAGACAAATAGAGCAGTCTTGTGTGCCTATGGTTGAAAGACATCGAGTGCTAATACTATACCTGGGTTGTCAGCGACGAGTCTCAGAACAGCATAGCCACCATCAGGAACGGCAACCGTATCTTTGTAGGGGGCGCTGTGTAGTCTCCGCTTTATCTCCCCTTGTCTGTCTAGCCGCTTGAAGAGATCCACTGTCATGTCTTCCTCCAGCTGGTAAACAATGACGTCAACAAGGACATTATGAGAATAAGAAACACATGCTACTCTTACACTGTGCTGAATTGCCCTTGCGATTAGAAATTTGCAATAATTCGCAATGATCGGGACATGGTCGCAAGACATTCGTAAATGTTCTTAACCATTCGCCACCATTCGTCTCTTGTTTCGAACATAGCAACATGTTCCTAATGTTCGCAAGGAAGTCATATTCTTAACTTTTTCGCAAAGTACTCGTAAGTATTCGCAAGACATTCGTAATCATCGCAATGTAGTCGTAACGCTCGCAAGGCATTCGCAACCATTCATTATGCCTGTCTTACAATGTGCCCATTATCCTTGCGAATATGAACATGTGGTATTCGGCAAAAAAAGAGACGAATGGACAGGACAGAATTCTATTCGCAAGGGCAATTCGACACAGTGTTATGCTACTATTACACTATGCCGAATTGCCCTTGCGAATAGAATTTTCCAATAACTCGCAATGATCGGGACATGGTCGCAAGACATTCGTAAATGTTCTTAACCATTCGCCACCACTCGTCTCTTGCTTTGAACATAGCAACATGTTCCTAATATTCGCAAGGAAGTCATATTTTTAACTTCTTTTCAACGTACTCGTAAGTATTCGCAAGAACATTCGTAATCATCGCAATGTATTCGTAACACTCGCAAGGCATTCGCAACCATTCGTTATGCCTGTCTTACACTGTGCCGAATATCCTTGCGAACATTCGTAATCATCGCAATGTATTCGTAACGCTCGCAAGGCATTCGCAAACATTTGTTATGCCTGTCTTACACTGTGCCGAATATCCATGCGAATATGGATTCGTATGCATTCGCAATGATCGGTAGACATTCGCAAGCACTCGCAACCATTCGTAAGACATTCGCACGGATTCGTAAGGCTTCGAATAGTTAATATTTTACCTGTCCATTCGTCTCTTTTTTTGTCCAATACAACATGTTCATATATATACACATTTCTTGCGAATGTCTTACGAATGGTTGCGAGTGCTGGCGAATGTGTACCGATCATTGCGAATGCCTTGCGAGCGCTACGAATACCTTTACTATGACTACGAATGGCTTGCGAATATGAATTCCTAATATTCGCAACAAGAGACGAATGGTGGCGAATGGTTAAGAACACTTACGAATGTCTTGCGACCATGTCCCGATCATTACGAATTATTGGCGAATTCTATTCGCAAGGGAAATTCGGCACAGTGTAAGAGCAGTATTACGAACAATGCGAATTGCATAATCGCTTTATTCGTAAAATGTGTGCAAGCACTCGCAACACTCGCAAGGCCACTCACAACGTTCGTAATACACCCGCAAGACATTCGTATATGGATTTGTATGCATTCGCAATGGTCGGTAAGGCTTCGAATTTTCAATATGTGTTCCTGTCCATTCGTCTCTTTTTGTGCCGAATACAACATGTTCATATTCGGAAGGATATTCGGTACAGTGTAAGACAGGCATTAGAGTAGCATGATGAAATGATGTGTACTGTTTGTTTGCTGGAGAACAAATGACGAACAGAAGTAGAAGTAGTAACAGACGCGATCGCAAGAGCTTTTATAGCGCTCGATTGCGTATCCGCTTTATTCGTAAAGTGTTTGCAAACTCATTCGCAACATTCGGAAGACATTCTCAAGGATTCGTAAGGCTTCGAATTTTCAATATTTGTTCCTGTCCATTTTGTGTGCCGAATACCACATGTTCATATTCGCAAGGATATTCGGCACAGTGCAAGACAGGCATGAAATATTATTTTTTTCTGATTTTCTTTTAGTACATGTATATTTCTAAAAAATTTTTCCAAAGCAAAGAAGCAAAATAAGGTGACTGACCCTGTCTATGGCAACAACGCGGAAGCTGTGGCCGTGTGCGTGCATGGGGTGGGAGGAGGTGTGTGCGGCACTGGAGGACACCATCACCAGCTCCACCACGTCTCCCATGGCAACCGTTAGGCGGTGGACACACTCACAGAACTTGTCCTGCTCATAGCAGTCTGGGTCCACGCTTGATGCGTTGCAGAACTCGCCCTGAGACAACACAGAAATCTCGGTAAATTATAATACGAGATACTGGCATGAGCCTACCCCCCGAATCACCAGGTTTCTCTGTACACATTGACAGACTGACTGACACACACACACACACGCACGCACGCTAGAACAAACGAACATACACACACGCACGCACGCACGCACGCCCACACACACATACACACACACATACACACACACACACACACACACACACACACACACACAAGGGCTGGATCTAAATACAAAAAAACCCACAAAAATCAAACAAAACCAAAACTACAAAAAGAAAACAAAAACAAAGCAGAACAACATTAAAACACCAAAGCAAAGGAATTCCAGTTTATCGTCTCCCTAACACGTGTAAAATCGTAAGATGATGAAGGTTACGCTAACGATATTAAGTTGTACTGACAATACAGAGAGTGGGGTGGTGGGGGGGGGGGGGTGTTCGGGGAGGGGGAGTTCTGGTCATACCGGGTCAATGTCTTCCATCTGTGTCAACATCGGGGCAGGGGGCAGTTTGTTGGTGATACCGTTGATCTGGGGGGTGAACATCTCCGGGTACCCGCTCCTTCCTTCTGGGTACAGATCCGGGTTGTAGAAATGCGGATTGTTGACCCCTCTAACGACAAAGTCCAGGTAAAACCGATGGTCCGGCTCTGACGTCAGACTTTTGTCATCCGGTTCCAATGACGTCATCTGGGCAACAGGGGTCTTTCCTAGCGATGCGTTTGCTATTAAATCAGCTTTCTGTTGTGGATGAAGAATCATAATCTGTATTAGAAATCAATTTTTAAAACGGAACACCATAATGTGACTTAAACTGCTTTTGTACTTCATCTTTCCGCCGTTCAAGCAAAAAGCGTAGGCAAGAAAACAAGCAAGTTTTTGATCAACTAACCGACGGGCGCAGTGGCGTGGTGGTAAGACGTCGGCCTTTTAATCGGGAGGTCGTAAGTTCGAATCCCGGTCGCTGCCGCCTGGTGGGTTAAGAGGGGAGATTTTTCCGATCTCCCAGGTCAACTTATGTGCAGACCTGCTAGTGACTTAACCCCCTTCGTGTGTATACGCAAGCACAAGACCAAGTGCGCACGGAAAAGATCCTGTACTCCATGTCAAAGTTCGGTGGGTTATGGAAACACGAAAATACCCATGCCTACTCAACGAAAGCGGAGTGACCTGACTATGCTCTCAGAGTATAGTGTGGGGAACCCAAATGGGCAAACGAGCTCACACGTAACCAGAGCAATTCTGGAAAGCTGAAGAAGAAGAAGATCAATTAACCACAGTATAGCATCGTGACGAGACACGATTCGAAAAAGACTGAACAACCTATGTCTTCGACCGAAATGTAAACACTAAACATAACAAAACAAAATATTTACTGGCTAGCAATACAGAAATAAGGATTACATAAGAAAATCGACTGGTAAAATTAATGCAATCGAAGTAGGAAGTTTAAGTAGAAAGCATAAAATAATGTTTCAGGGTAGAAACAACACAACTCTTCTCAATTCAAGTCACCTAGATCTGCCAGGATAAAACATCAATATTATGCAATTTAAGTATGCACAAAAGACAGGCATACGCACTTCATTTTGGGGGGACCTAGCAAAAGCTTCTCTCCTCTCAGTAGACTTCCTTTGGTTGCCAAGGTAACGCAGCACAGCAGACTGCTGCAGGTGATCATGCTGACAATCGATCAGTCCACCCACGCGCACAAGGAACTCATCTCCAACGCTGCCCTGGTCGGCGTGTAATATAAAGTCATATCGCTCACCGGTGTATATTTCTATATATTCCACGTTCAATGGCTCCACAGGGCGGCCGTCGGACGCGATGATTTGAATATCGTGATCGTCGATGGACAGCCGAAGCGGACATTTTAAAAACCCTGCTCCTATGACCCGGAAGCGGTACCTCTTGCCCTCTTCGACCTTGAACTCAGCTAAAGGCGTGTGGGTAGTAGGGTTGCCAGCTTCGTCATACAGTCTTCCACGTCCTGCAAATAATGCAGTAAACAGCCAACAGAATGCATTGAAAGGGAATGAGTTCAGTGCATTGATATGTGAGAATCTACGATTGCCTATCAGAGTATGCAGTTAACAGCCAGCATAATGCATTGGGAGGGGATATTTTCAGCACGTTTCAAGTTAGAATCTGGGATTGTCTATCAGAGTATGCAGTTAACAGCCAGCATAATACATTGGGAGGGGATGATTTCAGCACGTTTCAAGTTAGAATCTAGGATTGTCTTTAAGTATACAGTAAACACCAACGGAATATATTGAAAGGGGATGAGTTCAGCACGATGATATGTTAGAATCTACAATTTTCTTGCAAAGTATGAAGCGACCAGCCAACAGAATGCATTCACAGCGGATGCATTCAGCACATTAATAAGTTAGAATCTACAATTGTCTTACAAAGTTTGCAGTGAACAGCCAACATAATGCATTGAATTGGGGATGAGTTTAGCACGTTCTTAAGTTAAAATCTACCATTGTCTCGGTTGCAAAGAAGATGATTGTCTTCAGCGGTTTCTCATGGGCACTTTCGTCCTAATGAATTGCGAACACCCGACCGACAAAATTATTATGGTAAACGGAGTCTTCATTGTGCGTTGCCTGTAGCGTTGTTGGTCAAACACATGACTGTACTGACCTCAGATCAATTAGGCCCTACGTAAAAAGAAAGTTCCGATGTCCTCTTCATATAACCAACCCAGGTAAAGACATTCAAGTTAAAGCAACACGACCGAAAACTCTTCTTTACGACACGGCTTTGTGCAAGATACAGCCTACGTACTTCTAAGTTTGCTGTCGGCTAATCCAAGACACATAAGTTCATAACAAACGCGGATTAAAGAATTCAGATGAATAAGCCTACATAACTATGCCTCTGAAAATGATACGTTTTGCATACTTTTCTTGCATATTTAATTTAGATAAGTAAGATAAAGTCAGATAAGAATACTTTAATGTTCATTTCCTTTGTAAATACACAGGAACATTTGTCTCTTGGCACCACATCGGCGCATTGCCCATGACACAAAGACAACCATCAAAAGGTAAATTAATCTATAAATCACCATTGATGAGAATGGAGCGAGGTAGCTTGCTGCCGTGTACGTGATAAAACTCTGTGAAGGTGTCCACTACTGGCTGTATTGACCAGTCGTTCAGAACCACCACGTGGTCAGGAAGGTCCGCGTCATAGCGCGCGCTGTGCGGGTCACGTGACGGTGGCTGTCGAATCACGACAGAGCCGAACAAGCCGTCTGCGAGCAACATGCCCGAGTGCGCATGCCAGAAATGGGTACCCGGATTGTCTGCTACAAATCTGGATACCAAACAAAAGTAAAATCAGACACCTTGTTTTGGTACAAATTGATAAAACAGAAGAACAAGGCACTGAAAAAAACACCATACTGAGTATGTAAACAAAAGACAAAAGTATATAATATAAGTGAATGATTACTTGATTGAAATTTTGAAAACACAATTTCAGAAAAGTTCTATAAATATAAGTACACAACATGGACTCAGACACACTCAAGAGTCACAACACTTCAGGCAGGGTATTTGAGTACAAACATTGATACACTATAACACTTACGAATGTCCTGATTCACGAAGAACGGACACAAATAATCACTTCACCTGTACTGGAAGGAGGACGAGGCAGGTATGGGACACTGGGTAACCATGGCAACGCCGTCCATGTGGGGGTAACGTGTTTGATGCAGTCCGTGCCAGTGAATGGTGACCCCCTCCGCCATCACCATACTGTTTGCCACCTCCACCTCTATGATGTCACCTTCACACACCTGTCATAATCATCATCATCATCATCATCATCATCATCATCATCATCATCATCATCATCATCATCATCATCATCATCATCATCATCATCATCATCATCATCATCATCATCATCATCATCATCATCATCATCGTCGTCGTCGTCGTCGTCGTCGTCTTCATCATCATCATCATCATCATCATCATCATCATCATCATCATCATCATCATCATCATCATCATCATCATCATCATCATCATCATCATGTACAAGTAGACAGTCAATTTACTGGGGTATTAGTGCTGCAGTCTTAAGATAAACAAACAACCCGTACCCAGACCAACATGGTAATTAAGCGTCGTCTACCAAGCCAAGTACAGAGAAAATCTGTCTAACAATTCCCTCAAAAAGTTGTAACAAGTTCTTACCATGGTTGCCAGGGAATTGCTGTCTTTTCTTTGCCATTCGTTTTTTTCTCCTCGCTAAGACGTGACACTCCTAGCCTAATCTCTCCAGCCAGCCAAACAACCAACCGGCAAACCAGCCAATAAGCATCCCCCTTTAAAAGTGACAGTTCTTTAGCCTTTCCCTGGTGCAATAATATGAGTTATTTATTATATGCTGACTGTTAGCAAAGGATAACAGACATGTCGGGAAAAAGATATCAAGCATGAGCCGTCAGGCGAATGATGATATCCTTTGTGAGACATGTCTGTTATCCTTTGCTAACAGTCAGCATAATAGAAATAACGGTTTAATTACCTAATTAAGCCTGTCAGTCAAACCATATGCCATTCACGTGACCTGGGTCAGCCAATCACTCACCTTACGTGATGAATATTAACAGGTGAAATGCGTTCACACAACAATCTCACAAGACAAACTATGTTGAACATTGTCTTCTTTATTTTTAGAGTGATAAGCAAAAAGGGTCCCTGCCTGAACGTTTAGCGGGTCACCTAGAATCCGTCCTGATTGCTCAAAAAGCCTTATGGGGCACTGCAATGGTAATAATAACACATATCAAAGTTCTACTGGTGAATTAACAGAAAAAAACGCTTCCAATTGTGTGTTGTCTTTGGGTACATGTTGGGTCCAAAACTTGTAACCGACTCCGGTGAACCAACCAAACAAGCTCACCGTGTACACACCCCAACATATGTTGCGACAAGCCGCTGACAAGAACTACGCTGTAAATTAAAGTGTTCCACTTTTGAACACAGTTTTTGTAACCAGCTGTGAACGCTATGTGAGGTACATGTACTTAATAATTCTACTAGCAACAGCAGCACTCATGGTAAACACTAAATTTATAGCGTTTACGTCTGTGCTACTTTTGCCAGTAGAATTATTTGGTACGTCAATGCTACTTTTGCCAGTAGAATTATAAGGTACGTCTACTTTTGCCAGTAGAATTATATGGTACGTCTGTGCTACTTTTGCCAGTAGAATTATATGGTACGTCTGTGCTACTTTTGCCAGTAGAATTATATGGTATGTCTGTGCTACTTTTGCCAGTAGAATGATATGGTATCTCACACAGTGTTCACAAATGGTTACAGAAAAATGTGTTCAAAAATGGAACACTTCAGGTTAGACTGATGACGCGGCATTTGAATCTAAGGCCTGGGGTTCACCTACGTAACTTCAGCAGGACAGACGACGCACTGCAGATTATCCCAGCCCGCTACACGTTGCGTGAAAGGAAAACAGGCCAAGTACTCGTCATAATCCCTATCGCAGCATCAATATTAATATGCAGTGCGTCGTCTGTGCCGCTGAAACTGCGCAGGTATATTCTGCCCTTAAAACAATTGTACGCCGACAACGCGCTCCAGTCGACACCCACCTGTATGTCAGGGCCTGGCATGAGTCTGTTGACAGTTCTTATGCTCCTTCTGACACCATCACCAGTGACGCACTGCTGACGTAAGCAATCGGTCTGGTTGTCGGGGCAACTGTAGCAAGCCCGGGACAAGGTCAGGTAGTTCTCCAACACCCAGCGGTAGCGACATGTCTTGGGTGCAGCGTTGTCATGGCAAGGACGCGTGCACTCGTCAACAGGATCGTCTGTATGTCATAAAAGGAGAGAAACGCAGTGAGGGTAACAACCTGTCCTTAGTACAGCGTTGCCATGGCAAGGTCGCGTGCACTTGTCAACTGGATCGTCTATATGTCAAAAAAGGAGAGAAACGGCCTGAGGGTAACAACATGTCCTTAGTACAGCGTTGCCATGGCAAGGACGCGTGCACTCGTCAACAGGAACGTCTGTATACATGTCATAAAGGAGAGAAACGGAGTGAGGGTAACAACATGTCCTTAGTATAGCGTTGCCATGGCAAGGTCGCGTGCACTCGTCAACTGGATCGTCTGTA
>NC_090257.1:36249574-36297074 GCF_037325665.1 Littorina saxatilis
AGGCAGTAAAAGAACTGCCTACGTCTGCATTTTCTGCAGTGTGAATCTCTAGCTATCAAGTGGGAACCCAATGCTGTCTTTGGCTTTGTTTTCCTTCACTTGGAGAATTACATATGGCACCCTCCATTCTTTCAGATGTATCGCTTTGTTTTCATCAGACGGGCGCAGTGGCGGGGTGGTAAGACGTCGGCCTCTTTATCGGAAGGTCGTGAGTTCACACAAACAGTCGCACATGGCAACACAAGACTCTAAACAAAATCTCATTTACCTGAAAACCTGGAATTAGTAACAGCCAATAACCACGAAATACAGAAGTGTCAGCACAAAACCACCAGCCACATGTCAATATTCCCATAGTCCTGGTATAGGACTGACCTAGTAAGCTTGCCCGTTGAACTTTTACCCCTTTCTTAAACGGGTACATGCCCCACCCCCCCCTCCCACTGGCTCTATGGAAAGCCGTTTGGCTCATAACCATTACACGTGTAAAAAATGATTAGTACACGTGTAATAAATAATTAATACACGTGTAAGTAATGATTAATACACGTGTAATAAAAAGGTCAAACACGTGTACGAAATGATTAAATACACGCGTAATAAACATTTCTTACGCGTGCATGAAATATTTATTACACGTGTATTTAATCATCTATTACACGTGTATTTATGATTTATTACACGTGTAATGGTTATGAGCCAAACGGCTTTCCATATGGCTCGGGGACCACAGGCGCTTGATATGTATCTTCATAGTTTTGAATGAATGCATTAATGAATGCTTTGCTTGATAACACATACCTTCCTTCCCATGTGAAGGTTTGTGTATACCAATACATTATGTCCAGACTTTCACATTATGAGTATCTACTATTTTGATTTTGTCGTGTGTTTGACAGTTTCCTTCCACACAAGAACCGTTAAACTGTCTAACAATATCGTGGCACAGTGTGTGTGTGTGTGTGTGTGTGTGTGTGTGTGTGTGTGTGTGTGTGCGTGCGTGCGTGCGTGCGTGCGTGTGTGCGTGTGTGTGTGTGTGTGTGTTTAAGTTGAGATCTCAATGTTGATTGTACATGATTTATTGTGCGTTGTTTATCTATTTTCATGGTATTATCCATAAGTGGCTAAGGTTTTGTTATTAGTTTATTGTTAAGTTATTTTGCGAGAATGTATATGTATTTGAAGTTATGTTAAATAGTATGTTCTATGAATAGTTAATATGTAAAGCGCGGAGAGCATAGACTACTGTGGTTTGCGCTATATAAGCTGTCATTATTATCATTATTATTATTATCATCGCCAGGCGGAGTAAGGCATTGAAGGGTCGCCCCACTAAGAGCTATACGTACCGGGGCTCCCCATAGGCTGGCATAGCGCGCGTCCCTGCGTCCTATACGCACTATAAGCCGAAAACACGTACTAGAAATATATGGAGGGGGTCCCTGGACGCACTAGATTTTAAAAGAGCGGGTCCTAGGACGCACTAAATTTCCTTTATCGTGCGTACCGTATAAATACCATTTTCAGACTGCAGTCGACACTTCGCAGTACACTTTACGTGACCACAATGTTTTACAAGTACACTGGGACTTTTCGGCTTTTGGACCCTTGGGACCCTCTAAAATACTGCAGTGGGGGTCCATGGAGACTCTAAAATTTAAAAGTAGGGGTCCCGGGACGCACTATAGGAGGGGCGTCCGAGGGGAGCCCTGTATACAGTTCTGGTTGGGGGTTGTAACTTTGTCACCACACACCAGGAACACCTTCAAATAAGCGTTTGAGCGCTCAGTTTGTCAAATTTAAAATGGCTGTATTTTTCATTGGTGTTTTCTGTAAGTGACACCGTCCGAGTTCCGCCTCTTTAGATTTCTGTCCTATGTTTGGTCCCATGGAGATACATATGTGTGACCACCCAAACAGCAGCATCATTCGGTTTGAGGGTTGTGTAGATAACACCTCACACGAGGAATGCCTCTGAATTAGCGTTTGGATGTTCGATTTTTCACATTTGAATGCTTGGTTGGGTAGTCTTTCAAGACGGTGCACATTCTGCCATAGACAGTGCGTTTGTTTAGGCTGTGTAACGCCTTTGTAACCCCTTACAGCTCTGAATCTGCAAGTTAAAAAACAAGTCGCGTAAGGCGAAATAACAACATTTAGTCAAGCTGTCGAACTCACAGAATGAAACTGAACGCAGTGCTTTTTTCACCAAGACCACATACTCGTAGTTTCGTCAGTCCACCGCTCGTGGCAAAGGCAGTGAAATCGACAAACCATGCAGAATAGTGCAGTAGTGGTCGCGCTGAGCATGATAACACGCTTTTCTGTATGTCTATTCTTTTTAGCTTAGTGAGTTTGTTTTTAATCCAAAAATATCATATCTATATGTTTTTGGAATCAGGGACCGACAAGGAATAAGATGAAATTGTTTTTAAATCGATTTCGGAAAATAATTTTTTTATCATAATTTTCTTATTTTTAATTTTCAGAGCTTGTTTGTAATCCAAATATAACATAATTATGTATATGTTTTTGGAATCAGAAAATGACAAAAAATATGATGAAATTATTTTTGGATCGTTTAAAATTTTGTTTTTAATTACAAGTTTCCGAATTTTAATGACCAAAGTCATTAATTAATTTTTAAGCCACCAAGCTGAAATGCAATACCAAAGTCCGGCCTTCGTCGAAGATTGCTTTGCCAAAATTTCAATCTATTTGATTGAAAAACAAGAGGCGAAGCCTTCAAGGCTCACGTAAGAAATAGACAATAGACAAACAGTAACACAAACTCAATCACTCCGTCACACATACACACACACACACACACACACACACACACACACACACACACACACACACACACACACACACACACACACACACACACACAGTAAGCATACGTGAAACTGTGCAAGAAAACGAGACACTAGATCTAGATCTGTCTGTCTGCATGTAGCCTACTTACAGGGACACGACTGCCAACTAGTCTCGGCCCGCTCAAGATAACAATGACCGAGACTTTCAGTAATTCCTTCGCGTGACGTCTAACCCTCTTACGCCATAATGTGACGTCTTCAAATGACGAAATGTTAAAGTTTCTACCACAGACATACACACGCACGCACGCACGCACATACGCACGCACGCACAGACAGACAAAGTTACGATCGCATAGGCTACACTTACGTGAGCCAATGAGGGTGTGACAGTGCCGCCTCAACTTTTACAAAAAGCCGGATATGACGTCATCAAAGGTATTTATCGAAAAAATGAAAAAAACGTCCGGGGATATCATTCCCAGGAACTCTCATGTCGACTTTCATAAAGATCGGTCCAGTAGTTTAGTCTGAATCGCTCTACACACACACACACACGCACAGACAGACACACATACACCACGACCCTCGTCTCGATTCCCCCTCTATGTTAAAAAAATTTAGTCAAAACTTGACTAAATGTAAAAAGAAGAAGTTATTTTATGTTATTGGATTATACGTTTTAGTTCTTGAATCCAACAGTTTTTATCTGCTTCGACGAATGCGTACCCATCAGAACTAAACTAAAATATGACGAAGAACGAAAACCTTGTCCTCAATACTCTTAAAGTCGCATAAGGTGTACTGTCTCTTTAACATGTGAAGTCGTGTCAAGCCACACGCGGCGCGTTCGCGGCTAAAGGTTCTTTAAATTGTCTCGTGACACCGGCGGTGCAGATTTACGGCAAACAATAACACCTTCTTATAGGTGCACGATGTAAAGTGAGACTTGTTGTCCCGAAATATGGGTTGCATGTTGGGTGTTTTTGTGTTTCCATAACCAACCGAACTCTGACATGGATTACAAGATCTCTTCAGTGCGTATTTGGTCGCGTGCCTGCGTGTACACACGAAGGGGGGTAACGTACTAACAGGGGGGAGATATTGAAAGGCCGCAAATAAAGCTGGGCCATTGGCATTGCCCTCTTTGCACCGCCCACCCGGCTTCAAGCTCCTTCTAAGCACCCCTTAAAGGCGCCGTCCTTCCCAAGTGCACGATCATGCCCACGGCCCCCACCCCCTCCACCCTCTCTCTCCGGGTCTGTCTGCGTTTGCTCATGGTAAAAGAGCATCCTTTTGATTAGCTACTCGTAGAAGAAACTAATCTTTATTGAAGGCTAACTCCGCCTCGCGGACACAGTTCCCCTCACCGTCTCAAATCTGGTCAGGTTTTTACATTGGATCAATTAAGACCATCAATCAACTTGGTCAGTGGAGGTCAGTGGAGGTCCTTCGTTGCTGCCCTACATCATCCTGACCTCAGGTCAAAATGAGTTCGGCTCATTCTCTCCCTGACAGGATGCCTTGAGTTTCCTTGTCTGACCGATTTGTTAATTTTTTTTAATCTTTTTTTTTAAACATATTTAGAGCTTTTTGTAATGTGTTATGGATGTAAGCAGATTCGCGATCGTCGATAATGATTTTTCATGGTGTTTTGTAATTTTTAAATTACAGAGAAATTTTAATTTTAGACAGTTTCAAGCGAGCTATTTTTCGCGGATGTATTTTACTGTGCAAACAACTCTAAATATGGCATAAGTGTCACGTGATAATCAACCGTTTGGTTTCGGCGGTCGCTGGAGCAGACGATTTTTTTGACAGTGATGCAACCATATATTACGGTCTCCTTCCGGCAGCAATCCCAAATTTCGACTTGTTTTGACCTTAGAACGATGTCTTTATCATAACTGTGAAGAACAGAACGGTGATCACTGTCGAAGTCGGCCAATCTGCAATCATTTTCGCTTCGCGAACACTGCTCGTGAACAACATATGGGAGATCACTCTGTATTCTGGTTTTGATAGATTCGCGTAGGACTGTCGCGTCCGCTAAGCCGGAGAGACAACTGGCGATAGTCGTGGAGCGAGGATTACTGATCAGAATGGCCCTACATGTTAAACCGGCATAACGGACAGTAAGTAAGTAATCAAATTGAACAGCCTACCGGGGTACTCTCTGTGCGCAGAGATATTTCATTTTGAAAAATAATTTCGTAAAAGGCACTGATGCCTTTTTCCGGAAATTAATTCATTAAAAAAATCCAACTCACCACAGTAGCAGAAAAATGCCCGCTCTGCGCAGCAATCAGCCATGGTATTGTTTTTTTTGGGTATTTGTCTGAGTAGAAGCAAACACTGTACATGAGGAAGACGTGGAACTTGCGAAGAAAATGCGAAAAAGTGTTTGTGGGTTATCGTCCCTAGTTACATGCTGGCGGCGAAAACAAAATGGCGGATCGCGTAGGTACCGATCGCGTGCGAGGTGGTGGTAAATTGTGCTCGGCTTTTTGTTGCAAGAACGCCCGTTACAAACAGAGCTGCTTCGGGAACACTTTCCACAAGTTCCCTAAAGAAGAAAAAAGGTGGGTTGTGCAGTGATTATTTCATCAGGTTTACCTTCTTCAGAATGAGAATGCAATGGCTCGAGTCAACTCACTCAGTAGACTACAGCGTCAGCGAGTACTCAACTGTGATCGAGTGTGAGTCAGCAGTCAGTACAAAACAACCCGTGGGCATATTTGCCGAATACTTTATCAAACCTTGCTTACGGGAAAACTACAGTACAAAAGTACATCACTCATCCGTTTTGCGTTCAGGCAGAGCGTTAGATTTAGACTGAAGATCTGATTTAGCTTTTTTTGTCTTTCCTTTTTGCTTAGTTTAACAATAACATTGTTGTTTTTATTGTCAAACTAGGTGCAGAATATGGATGCAATTCACAAGCGAGAGGACTTTGAAAAGCTGCAGCCAGCTGATGTTCAAGGTCTCAAGCTTTGTACTGATCACTTTGAGGCCAACCAGTAAAACAATCCTGCAGAGAGGATCACTTGTGTGGAATGCTGTCCCGACATTGTTTGCAGTGCCCAATCCACCACCGAAGGTTATTTATTTATTGGTTTTAGGTTTTTGCAAACCAAAGAAGCACACTATTAAATGCAGGTTGAGTAATGACAAGTTTGAGGCAGATAAGAATTGAAAAAAACAGCATTGTTCCCATCAAATAATGCCTGTTTGCATTTAGCGCAAAAAAATTATAAGGCCAACAAAAAAAAGTTACTTATTTTGGATCGACGTCTTGATTATGATGATATGATGAACTTATTTTGCAAAAAAACAGCCCCAAATGGCAAAAAAAAAGTATAGCGTCGGCGTCAACAACAAAAAAGTTGTATGTTTCTGGTCACCTGACCCTACCTATGTTTTTCCGACGACCCTAGACTTTTTTTTTTGCATTTTCAAAAATAAAAGGGGTATTCGAAAATCAATTGTTTTCCTGTTTTTCAACAAAATAAGTTAAAAAGATGGTTTAAAAAAAAAAGTTTAGAAAAAAAATCTGCACCTTTAGTCATGTTAGGCCACAAAAAAGTCTGTTTAAGGTAACATAGGCCCCCCAAAAATAGCGTCGGTAGGTCGGCTTTTTATTTTTGTATTTTAGCCATCTGAATATTTTAATTTTATTTTTTAATGCCCCCAAAAAGTCTAGGGCCGGTGGGAAAAAAATAGGGTCGGTCCGGATACCGTAAACAGATTATTTTTTGTTTTGCCTTACCAGAAACATACACTTTTTTTGTGTGGCCTAAGACCAATGCCATGAAATTGGGAGAATTGTTTCATTGTGACTGGGTGTTGGTTGTGAGTTTGTCAGTTAAAGAGCTGTGCATTTGCAGGTTGCTAGTGGGAGGAAGCCACCATCGCAAAGGGTAGCTACAAATGAAGCCAGCACCGACCTGTCGCCTGATGCACAAATTGTTCAACCAGGTAAGAGATTTTTAACCATGTAGAACACCCTGACATCAAAAAATGTTTAAACCCATCCATTACATAGTTGATAATTGCTGTATAGGGTGACGGGCGCTGTGGCGGGGTGGTAAGACGTCGGTCTATTAACTCGGAAGGTCGAGGGTTCGAATCCCGGTCGCGGCCGCCTGGTGGGTTAAGTGCGGAGATGTTTCCGATCTCCCAGGTCAACTTATGTGCAGACCTGCTAGTGACTTATCCCCCTTCATGTGTACACGCAAGCACAAGACCAAGTACGCACGAAAAAGATCCTGTAATCCATGTCAGAGTTCGGTGGGTTTTAGAAACACAAAAATACCCCGCATGCTTCCTCCGAAAGCGGCGTATGGCTGCCTAAATGGCGGGGTAAAAACGGTCATACACGTAAAATTCCACTTGTGCAAAAAAAATGAGTGCACGTGGGAGTTTCAGCCCACGAACGCAGAAGAAGAAGAAGAAGAAGAAGCTGTATAGGGCAGATGCATGGATGGATGAAATTGTACCTGTAGTTCCCACACGTAAAGATGGGAAACATATCCTGTTAGAGGCATGGTGTAACAAGAAACAATTAACTTTTTATTAAGTGGCTCTATTCCCAGCTCCCCCCCACCCCCCCCCCATTCCCCGTCGCGATATAAGCTTCGTGGTTGAAAACGACGTTAAACACCAAATAAAGAAAGAAAGAAAGAGGCATGGTGTGTGAGGAGTTTACCTGATACTGTTGTCCTAATCAATCAATCAATATGAAGCTTATATAGCGCGTATTCCGTGGGTACAGTTCTAATGGCCTCACCCATTCAGTACCAAACAAGGTCAATTCCATCATTGTTCCACATCGTATCCATAGTTGCTAATACACTTCATTTCTGGCCTGCCTTCCTACGCTATTGTTTATTTTCATTTTGTGATTTAATTACACGTGTTTTAATTTCTTCCAGGTTGTAACTTGTTATGGTTATGTTATTTTATGTGTGTTTTGTGTGTGTGTTTTCTTTTTTAGATGACATTCAGGCGATCCTGGAGGACATAGGATGTAAAGCATCAAAGTCGTCATCCTCCCCATCCCCTCGTGAAGCGGAACTTCGGCAGAAGGTCAACAAACTGAGGAGCAAGGTTTTCCGATTAGAAAAGAAAACGATGGAACCCCGTGTAAAACGAGCGAGTAAATTAGCCAAGCCTCCCAAGAAAGACTTTGTAATAGAACAGTTGTCTCATATATTATCAGGCGAGGCGAGCTATTTTGCCATTTATGCCTGTTACATATTTACCGTTTATCTGCTGCTGTGTCCAATCCTGGCAGAGACGGGAACGCATGTTACCAAGGAGCCGAAGGAGAGTCAATGAGATGAGAGAATGTGATTAACAATTGCCAACTCTCTCCGTACAAAGAGGGTCCAAAATTGTATCAAAATACAGATGGTAGGGAATTCAAAATAAAAAAAGACAATAAACAAAACATGTACTTCGGCTCATAGAGCCTTCTTTAATTTTTGACTCATTAAGTCCATGCTCCGAGAGTCCTTTTTTTAATTTTGAATTGCCTACCATCTATATTTTTATACATTTTCAAAAAGATTCAAGTCACCTTCCGTTATTCTTGAACTTGGCTATCCCAGCCTTACCTCAAGATTCGATATTCCTGTGATATTTTTGACGTAAAATCAATTTTTATTGTAAAACTCTTCGGCAAGAGGATTGGTCCAAGCAAACAAATAATAAACTTGTTTACAAAAACTGTATACATGTATTTTGTTAATACCCCAAAAATTGTATAGTATATACAAGATTTTTACTGATATTTCCGATCAATTGCCTATGGTTTTATTTACCTAAAAGATTCAAACGTCACACCTATGACTCATGGCTATTTTTAAGGGGGGAGTAGCATCCCTGGTGTGTTGTTTGTGATACATGTACCTTTTAGTCTGTTCACAGTAACATAGGCACACAAAAAGAGGGTCGGTAGGTCGGCTTTTCTTAATTTTTTTTTATAACCATCTTTTTAAATTATTTTGCAAAAAAACAGGAACAAAATTGATTTTTTTTCTTTCTTTTTCTCCAAATGCCAAAAAAAAAAGTCTAGGGTTGGCGGGGAAAAAATAGGGTTGGTCGGGATACCGTAAACAGACTATTTTGCTTTTTTGCCTAAGCAATGACTAACAAACTTTCTTTAGGGTCTGACATTGTATATACTATACAATTTTTGGGGTATTAACTAAATACATGTATACAGTTTTTGATTCCTTTTATACTTTTTCACAAATTAGCCCCCCCCCCCCCCCTTTTTTTGTAGTCTGCCCTGGGGGCGGGAGGTCTCCTAATTTCGGTTTCTAGGGTCACCTTATGCTTCCCCATGAGCTGAGAACTTAATTAAAATGGGCCTCGATTTTTTTATTTGTATTTTGTAATTGTGCCTTTGTCCAGTCACATGATTTCACTTTGTACTTAAAAACTTGGCACTGTCATCATTTATTGCTATTTATTGTTCAGTTGTTCAGTATTTATTGCTATTGGGCATCAGTTGTTCAGTTGCCCTCTTTCGAATGAGCCATGCATGCATTATGGATGTGTTTAGCGAATTGGGATACCCAAAGCAATGTAAAAAAAGAAACAATGTGAAGCAAACATATAGCACCAAATAAAATAACCGAATCAGAATGGAAACTTCTTCAGTGTATGTGTGTGTGTGTGTGTGTGTGTGTGTGTGTGTGTTTGCTGTTTTAAATACCGAAAATGTGAAAATAAAGCAAGTCACAGCATGAGAAAGATCGACTGTACTAGTCATGACAAAGCAGGAGACAGCCTGATCAGCATGTAGAAAAGGGGAATAACTCGTATTTAGCCATTCTCATTTCTAAGCATGCCCAATGAGGAAGTTATCCTTCTTCCCATTGTAGTTTCTTTGGTAGAAGGATACATTGGGTTAAACAACTTTTTATTCATAAACACACACATGATAATGCAACAACATGCTTACAAAGGAGCACAACAAGTTGACAACTCATAATATTAAGTGCTCACATAATCATACCTGTTATTACATGGCGGGGATATGATTAACAAAATATGGCGACAAAACAAGATGCACACAAGTAGGAGAATAGGAATGAAAAATTGGTACATATTGAACAGACACAAAGAGAGGAGTGAATAATAGAAATCAACAAAAACAAAACAAGAGAAAAACAATCAAGGAAATACTTGATTTTTATATCGAACACGATCTGTGTCTATAACACACCCCCCCCCCCCCAAAAAAAAGAAGCAAAAACCCAACGGCAACAACAACCCAACGGCAACAACACAACATAATATCAAGAACAAGTTGGGCCCCAAGTAATGTTAATAAAAAATATCGAACAAAGGTGTCCCAAAGCGGTTTGATTTCTAAATAAAGCTTTGGACAACGAGAAAAATAGCACTATTATCAAATATGGAAATGTTCAAATCACCTTTCAACAGTGTGTCAATATTGACACATTCCGGAGATATTGTACTGATTGTTGCGGTTCTTACATCATCAAACAGGGGACAAGTAAGGTTGCACACTTTCAGCAAAATAACCACAAAAACATTCTGGGTTGTCTACTAGGTGGCGATTAAACATATGTTTTGAATCACTCATTCCAAGTCTCCACCTGCAATGCAAAACTCTTGTTTTACGATTTTGGGAATAGTAATATGGTGGAATTGAAATATCAGAAGCTGCTAAATGTCGCTCACTCAAACCAACAGAATCACATTGTTGCAAATTTTTAGGCAATTTATTCCTCTGTGTCTACCCGATATTTTCCTCAGTCCGGACAACCATGATAGGAATAATGATGATTCGTACACTATAAGGCTGGCGAACCATACATGACTCGGGTTGGAAATGTTTGACCAGGGTGACTGTTGCCGTTTTGAAAAGAATCTACAAAAATAATGATCGTTGAAATGAGGTGTACCTAATGTAGAGCTTCCGTGCGAGGTTTTTCAAGGAATAACTTACACTCTAAATAAGAAAGCCGGCTCCAGTGTAAACAGAAACTGAAAAGAGCCCAGGCCGCTGTCTGGCCGCCATACTCAGACCGTCATTGACCGGTGTGACACCGTCATCTTGGCCCCGCCGTCATATTACGATTCTCGGCCTCGTTGATCTTGTATAAACTCCACACTGAACAAAAAAACACCCTTCGATAGTACTGATGAGCGACCTTGGGTACCTTACATTCATAGGGCCAAATTTGTCCAACAAATTTTTTTGTATTTAACTAAGAAATTTGATTCATCCTAAAATGTTTCCCTTCTCACTCAAGTGACGTAACCACTCGGTGCACGTTTAAAAATGACTCGAGGCAGGTAGAAAAAAAAAGTTGGTACGCATACCGTGCAGGAAGGCCTGCGGGTCTAGTAATTCGTAGGGTGGTTAGGCCAAAAAAAAATAGTCTGTTTACGGTAACCCGACCGACCCTATTTTTTTCGCGCGACCCTAGACTTTTTTTTTTGGCATTTGGGAAAAAAAAAAAATTGCAAAATAACGTAAAAATATGGTTTTTTGAAAAAAAAAAACCCCGACCTACCGACCCTATTTTTTGGGCCTATGTTACCGTAAACAGACCTATTTTTTTTTTGCCTTACTGATATTTCTATGATAGAACCTGACAGCCGGACCTCGCATTTCACTTAGTGGAAGCACAGGCTTTTATATATACAACGTTCAGGATTCAGGTAAACACACGGGTGTGGATGGTGTAAATTTAGTCCACTCATTTTCTTTAAAAAAGATACAAATATTTTGTGCATTTTGTTATCATATTGAGAGTAAATAGACATGTTTAATGTTTTTGTTAAAACATTTTACATTTTAATCTTAAAATATGTAAAAAAAAGAAAGAAAAGAAAAAAAGAAAGGGAGTTCACAAAAGAACAAGCTGATAGTTTGCGAAGTGTTTACGTTATTTTGAAGGCTCTTACTGCCAAAAACGGAGTTTCCCGCTCTTACCATTACCACCAAACTCGCGCGATGTGAGTAATCGTTGTACGCAGTAAATTTTAGAGGCGTGCGACTAAAGGGAAGTGAATCTGTAAATGCACACACCAACGACATGATAAACATTACTGCCCCTTAAGAATAGATCTAGTCATGCACACACGCACGCTTACGTACACTACTTTTATTTGCACAAATACACCCGCATCCAACCAAGCAAGCTTGCACGCACGCACACACACACACACAACCACGCACACACACACACGCACACACGCGCGCGCACACACACACACAGTGACACACACATGCACGCACGCCCCGGCGCGGCACACACACACACACACACACACACACACACACACACACACACGCACCGTACGCAGGCACGCACGCGCATACACACACACGCACGTACGCACTGACGCGCACTCACACACACACACTCGAACACACACACACTGCACACACACACTCGAACACACACACACACACACTCGAACACAGACACACACACATACACACACACACACACACACACACACACACACACACACACACACACACACACACACACACTCGAACACAATCACACGAACACACACACGAACACACACGCACACCGGCACACACACACAAACACACACAAACACACACACACTCACACACACACACACACACACACACAGACACACACACACACACACAACCACGCACACACACACACGCACAAACACACACACACACACACACACACACACAGACACACACACACACACAACCACGCACACACACACACACGCACAAACACACACACACACACACACACACACAACCACGCACACACACACACACGCACAAACACACACACACACACACACACACAGTTCTCTTTCATGCACACATAGAAATACATATCATGATTTGTAATCAGTAACAAGAATGTTGTTTTCATTGTTTTCTCTCTCTCTCTCTCTCTCTCTCTCTCTCTCTCTCTCTCTCTCTCTCTCCACTCATACACATTCAACTCCCACACCCTCACTCACACACATGAATATATACTTGCACAATTTCACATTTCCAGAGCTAAAGCTTGTAAACCCATTTTCTCAAAAACTATTGGGTGGACTGAAATTAAAGTACATGTATGTGTGATGGGTTCTTTATTTTCAACTTTGCCATACAATTTGAGGTACACCATCGCCTGGTTTCATGGCCTTGAAAAGGAATGCTACAGGCCAAAAATGGTTTTACCTGAAAGAAGCGCGCAGTGCCAGTGGCGAAGCCACAAGCCTGAGCCTGCAAAGCAGGCGAGCCAACTAGGGGGGTCCGGAATCCCCCCCCCGGAATTTTTTTCAAAAAACGGTTAAAATCTGTGCAATCTGGTGCATTTTGGGCATCATTTTCAGGGCTGTAATAGTGTTGTGATCTTGTTAAAAATCCCATTTTAGCCTCCCCCCCACCACCATTCAACACACCTTCAAACTGATGAAAACAACACTACTGTGCGCTGGCTTCATTGAGACCGGCGCCCGGTCGCGTTGCGCGATATTCACATGGATCGTTTTTGCGGAAATTTTTCAACTTCACCGGAATAAATTTGACTTTACCGGATTTTAGAAACGGCTTTATCGGATTTCCGGCAATTACCGGAAAAGTAGCATGCCTGACAAAATCCCCAACAAACATGACTTTGATCGTCTTTGACATGAGGATCAAGTGACCCAAACTGGCACGTCTCCCCGCCATTGTTTCTGAATTTAACCCATTGTTGATATTAAAGTTTACAGGCGCTAAAATAAATCCAAGCTTAATGCAAAGAAGTGACAATTAGAATCTATGCCAAGCGTGTCCACGTAACGTTGCTGGGATGAAAAACACATTTCTAGTTTCGGTTTTGGCTACACGCAGACTCGATGAGTCGATCTCGAACCAGTCGAGGTCACACTGAGCGAGTGACAGCCGGACGTGGCAATGTCGACAATGTCAATGATTTCACTCAAACTCAAAGATCTTGAACAAATTTCAAGATCTTTGCCTACATTCAGAACAGTCATAGAGCAACATAGACTCAACATACCTTGATATTTCGTCTTCGGAAAGACCGACCCGTAGCCTGACCTTTCCACCAAGGAAGGCATTCTCGCCGCCTGCTTTGGTCTGGCTTGAATCCACAAAATATAACAGAAGTTCGATGACAGTACCGCTGCCCGCCATTTTTGATCTTCGAATTCGAATTTGACTGAATGCACGAAGCCTTTCCATTGGATGAAGTTTGGCAGACTTTTGCAATTTGCCTTCTGATTGGATCTCTTTTTTTGTGTGATTGGTTCTCTTAAAGGGAAGCAATCGCTGTCAAAATCATATTTCTGAATGTGTTGTTGCTTCCCCTTCAATCGGGATTGGCTCCTTGACGAATAGAGGATCATAGAGTGATACAGCTGTGAAAAATGTACGTTGAAAATAAAATGCTTTGCAATAATGCCCATCACGATCACGAAAACAAATGACGATCACGATCACGAGACTTGATTTTTTAGTCATCACGGATCACGGGCAAAGTCGATCCCATCACGATCACAGACATGGACATTTCGGCAATCACGGTCACAGAAAGGTCAAAAAACGCCAATCACGATCACGATTTTAAAGCCTTTGGGGCCCTCACCTTCCTCAACTTTCGTTCAACCCTTACTGAGATTGTCGTATGTATAACCTGTCCGACTACCGTGAATATGTCACAGGAGCTTGTATCAATAGTGTCGTCTATCCGGGACTGGTTAAGAATAGTGTCGTACCCTGTAATTTTCTACTGTAGAAAGGCTACATGTGTATCACCACAGTCAAAATTGCCTCGACCACCACCAGGGCCGGACTAGGCGAAGAGGAGGGGGGGGGGTTGCCAGTGGTGGCCCAGGGGGATGTCCCCTCTGGCGGCAGGGGCGGATCAGTTCATTTTATGACTGGTTTTTTTCAAAAGTATATTGTGAAGATATGGGTGTGAAGGCGCGAAGCGCCGAGCCGACGGCGCGAAGCGCCGAGCTTGCTAGGGGGGTCCGGGGGGCATGCCCCCCGGAAAATTTTGAAAAAAAGGATGCAAAATGGTGCAATCTGGTGCATTCTGAGGATGATCATTACCAGTTTCAGGCAGCAGATTCTGTCACTGATTAATACCCCAAAAATTGAAACTCAATGTAAAATAAAGAAATGCACACCTCATTCAATATTTTTATTTTTTGGCTGGGGGGGGGGGGGGGGGTCCGGAAACCCTAGAACCCACCCCCCCCCCTCGTTGTGGGGGTCAGGGGGCGAAGCCACCTGAAGCTGACGGGTAGGTCATATTCTGAGATAGGAAAATGGTCGCTCCTTGCATGAAACGGCATAAAATAAGCAATAATAAAAAAAAAAAATTAAATAAGTAAGGTACATGTTTAGGCTAGGGGGGGGGGTTGCGCAACCCCCATAACCCCCCCGGTAGTCCGGCCCTGACCACCTCTGGATACCCGTCGACCACCTGCCCAATATAATTAACCTTTCCATAGCAACCACCTGTCTAAAACAACCGCGTTTCAGTAGTTGGTCCTCAAAGTAGTCGTTACAGACAGGTTCGAACTATAGCCAGAGACAGTAGAGTACACAGCTCTGTGTATTCTACGGTCTCTGCGAAAGAACAGTGGAGAGTTATAGGGTACTATACTTTCATTGACACTTTGATACAAGCTCCTGCAGGATAAGACTATTTTCTTTGCAGTCAGTCAAGACGTCGTGAATCTAAACATTCCATCGCCGGTCTTTTCAGTGTTTTGATGCCCCGGGCAGATAAGAATGACTGACGATGGGTGGCCATTGCTGTCAAAGTATGAAAGACCATCCAGGGGTCGGGCTATAAACTGGGTCATTGTTAGTATTAAATGTGTCCACGCTTTGGTGTCGTCTGCCACAGTCTCGCAAAACTTGCTTAAATTCGACTCCACATAGATAAACTGTAGAACGTAATGTAGCGGAATTGTAGAAACTGTGTTGTTAGAGCCCGCTGTGAAAGAAATTTCATTGCCTTTTCAGTTACGACAGTGAAAGAAATCCATGCGCGGAACCTACGCAGAATTCTTCATCTGAAATCATTCCGCCTTTACTTGATCGATCCCTATTGTGAACGGGTCGCGAGAAAAAGTGAACTCGTTTTCCAACCAATTCAATGGGCGAAGGGGGGTAACTTCGAGGTCATCGACTTGCTGCGCTTAGCAGACGACGTTTTTATTTTGGGTCACCCACCGGCACATCTGTGCACGCATCGAGTGTGGAAATTACAATGAATTCACTACGGACTGACTATCTGCATCACTGATAAATCTTCTAGTCGTTTGTCAAAGAACAATCGTGGAAGACAGAAACATGTGAGTTGGAGTGACATGGAATTTGACATTTTCGATTCAGTCTTTTGGGCGTGTTCACTTTTCTTCAGAGTGACAGAAAAATGCGCGGGGACGGTGTAGTATTATAATCTCCCCCCCACGCATGGACCAAGATTTCCTCCTGAGCAGAAGGCAAACATCGAGAAAAAAAAAGAATCATATATCTCGTGTGTGATACACTTGAAGTGTCCGAGCTTCGTCTGGATGTAGCTGTGTGTTTACTTTCAGCTCGTTTTGTGTTCTATGCATACACGTCTCCTTTGCTGGCGTGAATTCTGTGTTATCTTCTTTTTATTACTTACAATGTGGTGTACGCATACATTTTCTGTACAGGTGTGAATTCCGTGCTGTACTCTTTCTCTTCGTTTTGTACAACGTGTCACGTATAGATAAATCGCATGTGTATTCTGTCTAGTTTTCTGTCTGTATTGTGTTGACAAAGGAGCGGGGATTTTGGAGGGCCCCAAAGGGTTTAAAATCGTGATCGTGATTGGCGATTTTTGACCTTTCTGTGACCGTGATTGCCGAAATTTCCATTTTTGTGATCGTGATGGGACTTTGCCCGTGATCCGTGATGACAAAAAAGTCAAGTCTCGTGATCGTGATCGTCATTTGTTTTCGTGATCGTGATGGGCATTATTGCAAAGCATTTTATTTTCAACGTACATTTTTCACAGCTGTATCACTCTATGATCCTCTATTCGTCAAGGTGTTCGTGATCGTGAAAACAAAAATCAAGGTAACTGTGATCGTGAAAGCTAAAAATTTCCCTTCCCGTGATCGTGATGATACCCCCCCCTTTGGGGCCCTCATTTTGTTTGTGTGCGTTTTATTTTGAGGCAGTGTGACGGTTCCTGGCACATATGCAGTTTTACAGAGGTAGGCGTTTAGTGCATTGTACCGATGTGTCTTTATGAAAATGAAAAGTCAAGACTCAACTGACGGCTTTCAGGGTTAGCCGTGTAGACCTCATCTCTTTAGGCCAAAAATTTTTTTTTTCTGTTTCTGGTAACATGGCTAAAAAAAATAGGGTCGGTAGGTAGGGATTTTTTTTGTGTTTTTTGTGTTTTTTGTTTTTTACCCCAAATGTAGACCAATAAAACTAACTTTAAAAATCGCGCAAAGAGACTGGATTCACTATACATAGAGACAAGACACTCAACACATTTACAAATCGTCAGCGGACTTTCGTTTTCACACGTTTTTGTTGTTCATTTTCTCACCCTGTCCTTTACCACCAAAAACAACAAAAAAAATTTTGAGTTTGGAAAAAAAAAGTTTAGGGTCGGCGCCGAAATTTAGGGTCGGTCGGGTGACCAGAAACAGACAAATTTTTTTTTGGCCTTATCTACAGCTTTCGTGGGTACGGTGACTGTAGGCAAACCAGTCTTACTTGTATTCTTTATTTTCCATTTCAAAATTCTAAAAAAAAAGAAGAAAAAGACTGAGAGAGAAACAAGACTGCTTACGCCTACTATCTGGCTTTTCAAACATCTTCAATCACTAAATATTAGCCGTATTTGCAAACACAGCTGGAAAAAGGGATCCACCACTGATCGAACCAACACATTGTAAACAAGGTTAGACAAAAACAGCTTTTAATTCGTTAGCATTCATTGGGTCCCACTTTGTGAAGTTCTCCTCCCCCCCCCTCCCAAGGTTTCTTTCTTTCTGTGCAGCCTCAAAAGATTTGTGTCACAAAACAGTGCATTGACGAAATACGGGCGGACATAGAGCAAACAAGAAGTACCTTACGAATGTTAGTGCAACGAAGGGTGATTTAACAGGATCCTGGATGTAAACCTATTAAGGCTTTCAAGCGGGTAGCTGTATAGTGACTTTCCATGGAGGAGAATGCCTGCTAGTTTTGAATCCATCCGACCCCATAGACACTCTGTGCTGTCAATGTGACGATTTCATTCTGGGTAAAAGTGGATTCGCTGCGTACTGAGCAAGTGATTTAAAGTGTGCAAGGGTAGGTTCATGTCTGTTACAAAAATCATAGTGACTTTCCATGGAGGAGTATACCTGCTAGCTTAGAATCCAACGGACCGCATAGATACTCTGTGCTTAGGGGTTAACATCTGAAGTTAAAGGTGGCAAAAGATGTGATAAGTAATGAGGGCATTTGCCATACCATCTTGTATTATAAAATCAGTTTGTGTCTGCTCCGTCTTTCTTTTAGGTTACAAAAATCCGCTTTCTTTATACTGTGCTTTCAATGTGACGGTTTTATTCTGGGTACAAGTGGCTTTGCTGAGTACTGAACATGTGATTCAAAGTGTGCAAAGGTAGGTTCATGTCTGTTACAAAAATCATAATGACTTTCCATGGAGAAGTATACCTGCTGGCTTAGAATCCAACGGACCGCATAGATACTCTGTGCTTTGAATGTGACGGTTTTATTCTGGGTACAAGTGGCTTCGCTGAGTACTGAACATGTTATTCAAAGTGTGCAAGGACAGATTCATGTCTTTTACGAAAGCTCAACTCAAGGCCCGAAGTTACCACTGGGGTCTCAGTTGGAAAATGTTCCGGTGAAAATGTGCATCACTTCACGGTGATCACAGCAGAAATCCGACACAGATAGAATGCTCACATTCCTAAGTCAAGAAGGCACGGGGGAAAAAAGGTTATCGATTGGAACATTTCATCGTAGACGAACCGTAACATTTACCACTACGTCAACATAGTGGTCTTTGAAATGGACTGGGAAAAATTATAATGAGATAATGAACAGAACATAAACTTAACTCAGGTATGTGTATAGTATTTTCTGTGTCAAGATGACGGGAGTCAAAGCCGTAATGCAAAAGTTCACTTCAAAGGCCACAAGCTCGACGTACTGGTGAATGTTTTGCTTTGTCTATATTAAAACTTGTCCTTAACTAGAATATCTTGATTTTCTTCACAGGAGCATATTTTTCTTTAGCTGAAGCCTCTTGGTGCAGAGGCATGGTGGACGTGGGTATCCTCTGAAACAAACAAGTTTGACAAGGTGTGGGTCTTCCTAAAAAAAAAAAAAAAAAAAAAAATGTTGAATACTAATTCACATCTAAAGCAAAGACGAAGACCAGAGATGCAATCAAAGATGCACAGCAACAGTGAACACTGCGTATTGGAAACACATTTCTAAAGCAAGAATTCTGCAAGCGAAGTAGTGTACAGCCGGAGTTACGCTGAAAGCATACACAATGTCCGAACACAAAGAAGCCCTTACTCGACGGGCGTCCTTGAACTACACAGACCAAGGCTGGGTGGACATTCAGAGGACGACCTTCAAAAACTGGGTCAATGAACAGCTGCGCCCTCTAGGACTGGACGTGGAGGACCTTCGCACGGATTTCACGGATGGGGTCAACCTCGTGACCTTGGTGGAGGCCTTGACCGGTCGTCCGGTAACGGGGGCAGTCTCCAAACCAGCCAATCAGTACCAGAAAATACAAAACATCACCGTCGCCTTGGATACTGTTGCCAAGGACGGCGTCAAGATCATCAACATAGGTACGTAAGTTGTCACTTTGTGTTGATGTGTACAGCGTTTGGTCCTCCCCCCCCCCCACCTTGTACACATTTTGTAACTATCAGACCAAAAATCTTCCACATTTACAAAGCATCTGAGACATGGGATGTCACACTCTGAAGGCCAACGTAGTAGCACCCAGCGTAAAAGTTAGATCTTATATATTCGCAGTAGTTACCTTTGCAGGGCTTATTTATGCGTCCATTCAAGGTGCAACTGTTTTGTTTCAATGTCTGCTTTGAAAGTTTTGTAAATCGTGAATTGGTATTAGTTATTTGACTATTGGTCATCAAGTCTTGTCTATAATTGACAACCACCGAAAGGTCTGTACTTAAAAATAAAATGAAAGCGTGGTGCTTTGGTTAACCAAATGAAAAAATGGTTATGTCGCGTTTCTTGAATTTGTCCCCTGAACATTCAGTCCGCCTTGATTCCATATCAAAGTATGTGGATACATTCTGATCGCACCATCTCATATCCGTCGGTGTGTGTGTGTGTGCCCGCGCGGGTGAATGATTGCGTGAGTGCGAGCGTGCGAGCGTGTGTACCAGTGTCTGTGTCCATGTTGTATTATCAGAGCATCTTTTCGAGGTATACCACAACACAGACAGACAGTCAAATTCAGAGCATGCATAGAATTTAGGAAACGAACTATCACTCATTCCTTTTTGTCAGTTTATGTGTTTAACACAGGCTGAGAATGTGAGTGCGCTCTGTTCCTTCGTCCTGTTAATGTCATGTACGTGGTGAAGCGATATCTCCGGGAGGCAACCCTTTAACTGCCTTTCACGTTCAGTCGCTACCTACCAGGCGTATAACACTGAATGACAAGATGTAAACACAACACAAGGAGATACCAAACCACCGTGACAAAGTAGAAACAGGTCTACCGAAACGGCTGTTGATTGACTATAAAGATAACCTTCTGTTTTGCCTGTCTACCTATCGTTCCTTCTCTTTCTGTTGAAATTTACAATGATGAAACACGCACGCACACACACACACACACACACACACACACACGCACACACACACACACACACACACACACACACACACACACACACACTGAAGCCATCATGTTCATGATATTGGCGTAAATGTCATTATCATCTACATGTACCTATTCATTTTACCTATGCGGACCCTTGAGTTAAATAACTCAATTCTGACATCACACAGAGGGGAAGCTGATCCTGGCCCTGATCTGGCTGTTAGTGCTCAAGTACCACCCATCTCCCAACCCCACCCCGACACATACACTTACATTCAATATTTTTGCACAGTTTCGTTATTATCGTCTTCATCTACATTATGTCTTTTACATATATATGCAGACAATTTCGACATCACAGAGATGTTAAGCTGATCCTAGCTGTTAGTGCTGAGTACCACCCCACCCCGACCCCGGCAGATACATTTACATTGAGGTTATATACACAGTATCATTGTTATTATTGTCATCTATACTGAACGGCAAAAGTTAGGGACCGCCCTTGAAAAAACCAGCTGACTTCATCTGTGCCAAACTCCTTGTTCCTAAGTTTATAAAACCAAATGGCTGTCAGGCCGTACACACCAGTGGGTGAGCAATGCTGTGTTAGCAGGAAACTTGCTCGGGATCCACGGAGGCCTGGTTAGGGCACGAGACAGAAACTGCCAAACTGCAAAAAGTGGACCATTTTTACGCTGGCACGTGGGCAAGCCTGGGCGGGAAAGATGAAAAATTAGGAGGGATGTGTTGAGAGTGAACTGTTGTCACCAGTTAGGCTTTATAGCCCCGCGATTTTCCGCTAGCCACCATCTTCTCACTATGCCTCCCAGACGAAAGGTGACCACCTTCAACAAAGCTCGGGCCATCGCATGGCTGCAAGACGGCGTAAGCAAGCGAGAAGTGGGCAGACGACTTGGAGTGTCCCATTCTGTCGTGGTCAGGCTGCATCAGAAGTTCCAGGCCACCAACAGCGTTCTGGAGAGGCCCAGGTCAGGACGGCCTTGTTTTTTCAAGGGCGGTCCCTAACTTTTGCCGTTCAGTATACTTTAGTGTTTTATCTGGCTGTTATTGCTCAAGTACCACCCATCTCTTCCCTGACACATACACATACATTGAATTTCTATACGCTTTGCCATTGCTCTTGTCGTCATTTACCTGCTTGATTTACCTGTGCAGATAGTTCCTTCATCACACACATACATTGAATTTATTAACACATTGCCATTGCTATTTTCAATAGCATCTACATATAAAATGTACCTGTGCAGATAACTCCGACGTCAAAGAGAGGGAAAGCTGATCCTGGCTGTTAGTGCTCAAGTTTACACAAACACACATACGTTGAATTTATATTCACATTGCTATTGCTATTGTCCCCAATTACTTTAATATTTTTCACCTGTGCAGACTAGATAGTTCCGACAATCACAGCGGGCAACATGAAGTTGATCCTGGCCATGATCTGGCCGTTAGAGCTCAATAACTACCCTAACCCCCACCCCGACACAAACACTTGCATTGACTGTATCGGCACATTATCATTTTATTGTCATCATCATGCATCTACCAGGGCTCCCCACGAACGCTCGTCCTAGAGGGTCCCAGGACCCCCACTTTTAATGTTTAGAGGGTCCATGGACCCCCTTAGCAGAGTTTTAGAGGGTCCATGGACCCCCTTAGCAGAGTTTTAGAGGGTCCATGGACCCCCTTAGCAGAGTTTTAGAGGGTCCATGGACCCCCTTAGCAGAGTTTTAGAGGGTCCATGGACCCCCTTAGCAGAGTTTTAGAGGGTCCATGGACCCCCTTAGCAGAGTTTTAGAGGGTCCATGGACCCCCTTAGCAGAGTTTTAGAGGGTCCATGGACCCCCTTAGCAGAGTTTTAGAGGGTCCATGGACCCCCTTAGCAGAGTTTTAGAGGGGCCATGGACCCCCTTTAGCAGAGTTTTAGAGGGTCCATGGACCCCCTTAGCAGAGTTTTAGAGGGTCCATGGACCCCCTTAGCAGAGTTTTAGAGGGTCCATGGACCCCCTTAGCAGAGTTTTAGAGGGTCCCAAGAGTCCCGGGTCCCCAAACCCCCTATTTACATACAACGCATTGTGATCGCGAATAATATGATATGAACTAGGTTTTTTTTAATTACCAGATAATTCAAGGAGGACACTTCAACTATTCCAAGTCAAATGCAACACACACGAACACTTTGTTCCCGCGTGAAAAATGGGATAATTTGTGTTTGCACTTTGACTGTGCTGACGACTAAAGTCTGAAAAGAGTATACGGGACGCACGACAGAGGAAATTGAGTGCGTCCCGGGACCCGCTCTTTGTAGGTTTAGTGCGTCCCAGGACCCGCTCTTTGTAGGTTTAGTGCGTCCCGGGACCCGCTCTTTGTAGGTTTAGTGCGTTCCGGGACCCGCTCTTTGTAGGTTTAGTGCGTCCCGGGACCCGCTCTTTGTAGGTTTAGTGCGTCCCGGGACCCGCTCTTTGTAGGTTTAGTGCGTCCCGGGACCCGCTCTTTGTAGGTTTAGTGCGTCCCGGGACCCGCTCTTTGTAGGTTTAGTGCGTCCCGGGACCCGCTCTTTGTAGGTTTAGTGCGTCCCGGGACCCGCTCTTTGTAGGTTTAGTGCGTCCCAGGACCCCCTCCATGAATTTCTACTACGTGATATCGTCTTCTAGTGCGTATACGACGCAGGGAATATATCTATGGGGAACCCTGCATCTACCTTTATGTTTCATCTGTACAGACAGCTCCGACACCATCGAGAGAAACATGAAGCTGATTCTGGCCCTGATCTGGCTGTTAGAGCTTGAGTACCTCCCCACCCCCACCCCGACACATACACTTAAATTGAATATATATGCACAGTATCATTGTTATTGTCGTCATCTACCTGTGTCAACATGAAGTTGATCCTGGCCCTGATCTGACTGTTGGTGCTCAAGTACAAACACATACTATACGTTGAATTTGTATGCACAGTATCATTGTTATTGCCGTCATCTACCTGTGTCAACATGAAGTTGATCCTGGCCCTGATCTGACTGTTGGTGCTCAAGTACAAACACATACTATACGTTGAATTTGTATGCACAGTATCATTGTTATTGCCGTCATCTACCTGTGTCAACATGAAGTTGATCCTGGCCCTGATCTGACTGTTGGTGCTCAAGTACAAACACATACTATACGTTGAATGTGTATGCACAGTATCATTGTTATTGTCGTCATCTACCTGTGTATTTTTCCGACATCACAGAGAGGGGAAGCAGTTCCTGACCCTGATTGGCTGTTAGTGCTCAAATACTTGCAATGACTATGAAAAGTCCTACGGACACACAAGGCTAATCCTATTAAGGACTAGCCTGAGGAATATGATACAACAAATACACACACATAAATTGAATTTATATACACATTATCATTGCAATGGTCGCCATAGATCTACTTGTGTATTTTACCTGTGCAGACAGTTCCGACATCACAGAAGGCAACATGAAGCTGATCCTGGCCCTGATCTGGCTCTTAGTGCTCAAGTACCAGGGGGGACTAGGGGCGGCCCAACACAGACGCTGGATGTTGGCATGGTTACGGTCAGTCCTGCCAGACTGCACCATCAACAACCTCACCACCGACTGGAACGACGGAGTCTTGCTACAGTGAGTACGGAAATGTGTGTGTGTGTGTGTGTGTGTGTGTGTGTGTGTGTGTGTGTGTGTGTATGTGTGTGTATGTGTGTGTGTGTGTGTGTGCGTGCGTGCGTGGGTGTGTATGTGTATGTGTGTGTGTGTGCGTGCGTGCGTGCGTGTGTGTGTGTGTGTGTGTGTGTGTGTGTGTGTGTGTGTGTGTGTGGACGCGTGTGCATATCTCTGCGTGTGTGTTTGTGTGGGACAGGGAGGGAGAGAGTCTGTCTGTTTATTGGTCGGTCTGTCCGTCTCGGTCTCCCTCGGTCTCTCTCGATCTGTATGTCTGTCTGTCTGTCTCCGTTTCTGTCTCTGTCTCCCTCTCTCTCTCTCTCTCTCTCTCTCTCTCTCTCTCTCTCTCTCTCTCTCTCTCTCTCTCTCTCTCTCTCTCTCTCCCCCGAACTGCGTACGAACCATACATTACGCGAGTTATTTTTTTCTAATTCCTTAGTATCAATCTGAGTTGTAAAGAACAGCTTTACAGCCACCATTATCACATACAGTATAACAGGTATCCTCTTCATCCGCCGTACCATTACTATTCACATTTATTCATTCATATTATTTATCCTCCATATGTTCCTCTTCTGTTGCCTCTTCCTCCTTCCTTCTCCTCATCCTCCCTCGTCTTCCTTCCTGTAATCAATCATCACATTTATCATTATCACGATAGGCCGTACCCCGCTGTGTTAATTGGGTATCACCATGAACTTCCAATGACCATATTGCGTGTTTCAGTGCACTTCTGGAATTCTGCAAGCCGGGAGTCGCACCCGACTGGCGTCAACTCGACAATGAGGACAAGTAAGATTGATTTTCCTCTCATTTTTTTCTCTTTGATTATTTTTGCAGCTTTTCATTGGCTACAAATTACGAGCTATTTTCAGAGAGAAAATCAGTACCGGATGTTAACTGAATTCATACATATTTTGTTCCGGGTCGGTTGGTTAGACGCTAGTTTGTTTTTGCTTCCTTCGTTCGTTGGTGATATTGGAGAATTGCGAAAGATTGGTTATTGTGATTATTGTAGGAATTATTTTTGCAATCTTTCTTTTTTTGGAATACAAGTAACGAGCTATTTTGGAGAGTAATAATAATAATAATAAGAACATTTATATAGCGCTAAATCAAAAACTTTCGTTAAAAAGGCTTGCTCCAAGCGCTTGACATCTAAACTAAAACGTCATTCACACTCTTTGCAATGATGTACAAGAACTTCATGTCACACTCTTTCATTCAGTGTGTGTGTGTGTGTGTAAATCAATAATGATATTTTATCCGGGAAAGTGTGGCTGGTAGGCCCGTCGGTGGGCTGGTACATGTATTCCGTTTTGTCATTCGTTGGCTTGTTTGCTGGTTGTTCTGTTCGTCTGTTGGTTTGCAGTTAACCCTAACTAACCCTAACCCTAACTAACCCTAACCCTAACCATCTCGGTAGCCAGCCGTGTACTGGCGAAAACATAACCTCAAGTTGGAATACATCTGTTGATGACTTGAAATCAGTCTAAAATGTAAAAGTTATTCAGTTAGCTGGTGAGGCTAGAATCACAAACCAACGGAAATGTATTCTTTTTATATATAAATTTTTTTTTGATAGTAATTTTAATTAGACACTAATTATCCCGAAATGAATTTTAATTTCGCGCACTTCAGAATGTTCCCCACATTCTCTCACTGATGTGTAGTCGTGGTGTCAAGTACCTACCATCCCGTGCACACTGTCATGTGAAGCCGTGGTGTCAAGTACCTAACATCCCGTGCACACTATCATGTGAAGCCGTGGTGTCAAGTCCCTAACATCCCGTGCACACTATCATGTGAAGCCGTGGTGTCAAGTACCTAACATCCCGTGCACACTATCATGTGAAGCCGTAGTGTCAAGTACCTAACATCCCGTGCACACTATCATGTGAAGCCGTGGTGTCAAGTACCTAACATCCCGTGCACACTATCATGTGAAGCCGTGGTGTCAAGTACCGAACATCCCGTGCACACTATCATGTGAAGCCGTGGTGTCAAGTACCTAACATCCCGTGCACACTATCATGTGAAGCCGTGGTGTCAAGTACCTAACATCCCGTGCACACTATCATGTGAAGCCGTGGTGTCAAGTACCGAACATCCCGTGCACACTATCATGTGAAGCCGTGGTGTCAAGTACCTAACATCCCGTGCACACTATCATGTGAAGCCGTGGTGTCAAGTACCGAACATCCCGTGCACACTATCATGTGAAGCCCTGGTGTCAAGTACCGAACATCCCGTGCACACTATCATGTGAAGCCGTGGTGTCAAGTACCTAACATCCCGTGCACACTATCATGTGAAGCCGTGGTGTCAAGTACCTAACATCCCGTGCACACTATCATGTGAAGCCGTGGTGTCAAGTACCTAACATCCCGTGCACACTATCATGTGAAGCCGTGGTGTCAAGTACCTAACATCCCGTGCACACTATCATGTGAAGCCGTGGTGTCAAGTACCTAACATCCCGTGCACACTATCATGTGAAGCCGTGGTGTCAAGTACCTAACATCCCGTGCACACTATCATGTGAAGCCGTGGTGTCAAGTACCTAACATCCCGTGCACACTATCATGTGAAGCCGTGGTGTCAAGTACCTAACATCCCGTGCACACTATCATGTGAAGCCGTGGTGTCAAGTACCTAACATCCCGTGCACACTATCATGTGAAGCCGTGGTGTCAAGTACCTAACATCCCGTGCACACTATCATGTGAAGCCGTGGTGTCAAGTACCTAACATCCCGTGCACACTATCATGTGAAGCCGTGGTGTCAAGTACCTAACATCCCGTGCACACTATCATGTGAAGCCGTGGTGTCAAGTACCTAACATCCCGTGCACACTATCATGTGAAGCCGTGGTGTCAAGTACCTAACATCCCGTGCACACTATCATGTGAAGCCGTGGTGTCAAGTACCTAACATCCCGTGCACACTATCATGTGAAGCCGTGGTGTCAAGTACCTAACATCCCGTGCACACTATCATGTGAAGCCGTGGTGTCAAGTACCTAACATCCCGTGCACACTATCATGTGAAGCCGTGGTGTCAAGTACCTAACATCCCGTGCACACTATCATGTGAAGCCGTGGTGTCAAGTACCTAACATCCCGTGCACACTATCATGTGAAGCCGTGGTGTCAGGTACCTAACATCCCGTGCACACTATCATGTGAAGCCGAACAGATCTATGCTTCCTGAGCAGAATGAAACTTTTTCTTTTACTAACTCAATTGTGCTGATTGAAATACGTTTCAGTTAAGAAACAAATGTTCTTTCTTTCTTTATTTGGTGTTTAACGTCGTTTTCAACGACGAAGGTTATATCGCGACGAGGGAAAGGGGGGAGATGGGATAGGGGAAAGGGGGGAGATGGGATAGAGCCACTTGTTAAGTGTTTCTTGTTCACAAAAGCACTAATAAAAAAATTGCTCCAGGGGCTTGCAACGTAGTACAATATATGACCTTACTGGGAGAAATCAGAATGCAAGTTTCCAGTACAAAGGACTAAACATTTCTTACATACTGCTTGACTAAAATCTTTACAAACATTGACTATATTCTATACAAGAACCACTTAACAAGGGTAATAAGTGAAGAATTTTATGGGTGAGAAAAGGAAAGTAAAAGGACTTTGGGGAGGCAGAAATAGAGAAGAAACAAGAAAAAGATCCTAATTAGGTTCACGGCATCGAGAGTGATGCGACCTTCTCTCAGAAATTAGTAGAGAAGGCTCCCCCATCCACCACCCGGGGGACGCGCCTCTACGCCAATTAGGGGGCGCGAGGAGAAACAAATGTGACCCTCCACCACGGAATGAGTCGCATGTCACCTTTGCATGATTTTCATATTTTTACATTTTCCTAAAAAGTTTGTTATCCAGTGGTGAAAACCGTTTTAGAAAAGAGCGAAAACTGTTTGGGTTATAAGCCTGTGACTAAGGTGACCCTCACACTGTTACCAGACACTCTCCGGAATTATATCAAGCCTAGCGCAGAACCGCGCGAGGTGACATGCGACTCATTTCCTGGTGGAGGGTCACAAATTACATGATTTTTGTAACCTTAAAAAAACTTCCTCTGCCGGGCTGTTGATTTTCAGTAAGTTTCTAAGTGGAAAGATACCCTTAGTCTATTCACAAACCTGGTCTGATCTGCGGGGGTTTACATGCTCCTTCACACACGAATTTATTAATTACTAGATGATTACCCGCTTCGCCGGGAAGAAGTAGAGCCGAATACCAGGCTGCGCCTGGGACCCGGCTCTGCCGGGTGTACGCCGGCTTCGCCGGCGCACGAAGGAAAGGAGATAAACGCGCAAAACACTGGAGACTTCTAAAAATAGTAACGTGCAGTGACCTTCTAAAAATAGTAACGTAGTTACAGGAATATGGATTGACGCCACACGGAGGAAGGGAGATAATCGCGGCTGAAAACACTGGAGAAGATAAGGAAGAGTTACTGGTAGTGGATCCCGACAAACAAACAAAACCCCCCCCAAAAAAAAATCGGTTCAGCGCGCACAGCGCTGCGCGCTGAGAGCACGTGTTGAAATATCTCATCGATGAGGTTGTGTCCGGGGTGTAGCTGAATACGGTGTCCAAATTTGAAAAAGATCCACCGAGAACTTTGGCCATGCATCGCGAACAGACAGACAGACAGACAGACAGACAGACAGACAGACACTAGTCGTATACATATATAGAAGCAATGGCACGTACTGGGTGCTGCTACTCGCAATTCACGTTTTCAGCCATCTCGACCTTTACAAGGATTTCCTTCTTTCTTTCAGGTTAAACAACTGTAGAAAAGCAATGGAGCTTGCCAGAGATCACTTCGACGTCCCCTTAGTATTACGACCGGAGGATTTGTGCAGCCCTCTATTGGACGAAAAATCCGCCCTCTTGTACCTCTCGTATTTCACACGAGTTGGAGGTCCCGGGTATAACGCCACAAGGGACAGAATCCAGGAAAGACTAAAAGACACGGAGATCTCCAATTTCACGGTGAGTTGCCGTTCTTACTATTTCTGCACCTCAACGTTTCAAGTCGGCGATGGAAAGATCCGGTAGCAGCAATAGCGAGATTTAAGAAACAGCACGTTTCGTTTTGCAGCTCGTTTCGTTTGGTGAATGAGTCACCCCGCGAAACGGAACGTGTAACGAGACGGCATAGGCCGCAGACAAGATTTAGATGTATTCACGTTTCGTTTCGGAATGAAAGGCCGGGCATGGCAGGATATGATCCGCTGACTGGGCATGGCATAATTTCAACTCCACGAGTCAATAAAGGATTGACATACTCGCATTGCACGCACAAGAGCTTCACATTTTTCAATTCATGCACCTGATCACATACGAAGCCAGAATAAAAATTCGATGCGATGACCTACTTCTGCTTCGCCATTTGCTTTCTCACCATGAAGTTGGATAAATGTACCAAGATCAGCACCCTTCAAAATATTTCAGTTCACAACAGTTGTCTACCTCCAATGAACACATTCTCAGCGCTGAAAGACTGTGAAAGGGTTGATGAATCTAGCAATGCATAAAATGGCCAACAAATAAAACTGTTAGTGTGCAAAAATACTCACAAAAGTTGACGAAATATTGTTCGTTTTTTGGGGGTGGAAAACGTGACTGCGTTTTGACGTTCCACGTTCCGTTTCAGTTGACCTTCACCTTTCCAGCGAGAGACCCCCGAAATAATGACGTTTACCACAACTTCAAAACGAAACGTCCCAACGTTTCGTTTCTTAAATCTCCGTAATAACAAATTCAGTTTTTGCATCGTAAGCTACTGCTTGCATGATTAAAAAAGAAGAAGAAGTTAAACAGTCCGTAGAATGAGTGCGGGGATATAGCTCAGTTGGTAGCGCGCTGGATTTGTATTCAGTTGGCCGCTGTCAGCGTGAGTTCGATCCCAGGTTCGGCGGAAATTTATTTCACAGAGTCAACTTTGTGTGCAGACTCTCTTCGGTGTCCGAACCTCCCCCCGTGTACACTACATTGGGTGTGCACGTTAAAGATCCCACGATTGACAAAAGGGTCTTTCCTGGCAAAATTGCTTAGGCACAGTTAATAATTGTCTACCTATACCCGTGTGACTTGGAATAATAGGCCGTGAAAGGTAAATATGCGCCAAAATGGCTGCAATCTACTGGCCGTATAAAATTTCATCTCACACGGCATCACTGCAGAGCGCCTAGAACTGTACCCACGGAATATGCGCGATATAAGACTCATTGATTGATTGATAATATAGTATATCAAGTCACATTGTCCCCTCGCAGTTTTACATCTTCTTCTTCTCAGTCTTCTTCTGCGTTCGTGGGCTGAAGCTCCCACGTACACTCGTGTTTTTGCACGAGTGGAATTTTACATCATTATGAACTCTTTTTGCTTGGCTGTTGTGTGTGTGTGTATGTGTGTGTGTTTGTGTGTGTGTGTGTGCGTGTGTGTGTGTGTGTGTGTGTGTGTGTGTGTGTGTGTGCGTATGTGTGTGTGTGTGTGTTTACGTTTGTGTGTGTGTGTTTCTGTCTGTTTATACTTGTGTCTTTAGCTGTGCCTCTGTGTGTCGCTTTAACACAGTTGTGTGTGTCTGTGTGTGTGTGTGTCTGTGTGTGTATGCATGTGTATGCATGTGTGTGCATGTGTGTATGTGTGTGGTGTGTGTGTGTGTGTGTGTGTGTGTGTTTGTGTGTTTGTGTGTCTGTGTGTGTATGTGTGTGTATGCATGTGTATGCATGTGTGTACATGTGTGTGTGTGTGTGTGTGTGTGTGTGTGTGTATGCATCTGTATGCATGTCGTATGCGTGTGTGTGTGTGTGTGTGTGTGTGTGTGTGTGTGTGTGTGTGTGTGTGTCGCTTTTACTCTCTTTCCGTCAGTCTCTCTGTGTCTTTATCTTTCTATCAATCTTTATGTCTGTCGTCTTCTTTATATCAGACTGATCTTTTGTTCATGTTATGTGCCTGTTTAACTACCCAATTAACCCTCGGAAGATCTTTCAGACGGACGTATGCACACTCGTACCTTTAATGACAAACACAGACAGACAAACGAGCACGCAGGCGGACGCATAGAAAGACAAAGACACAAACACGGACAGATCGACATACTCGCAGACAGACAGACAGACAGACAGACAGACAGACAGACAGACAGACAGACAGACAGACAGACAGACAGACAGACAGACACATTTAAACAGGCAGCAATGTGGGTAGTCAGACGATAACATTATTCACACAGAACTGCCTCTCTCTTGTATGCTCAGTCACTGTGTCTCATTCAGAAATGTGTCACTTCTTATAAGCTCCCTCCCGCATTCAGGTGTGAAACAGTGAAGTGTTGAGAGTGTCAACAACAGCGGAAACGCTTGCAGCCAGCTGTATAGTTAACAAGCAAATGCCTACATATAGACAGCTACTGATGCTCGCATGATAGATCTCAAGACATCTAGCAGGCCTTTTTTTAAATATTTTTTTTACAATGTCAACCTTAGGTAAATAAAATATAACCTTTCTTCACAGTACCAGAGGGATGTTCAAGTGTTTGTAGTGTACTAACATTTATGTTGACTTTCATCGCTTGCTGATTTTCAGCAACAAAAGGCCGTCACTCTGAATGTTGTATTTGTCAGCAAAAGGGATTTTTTTTGGTTAGAAAACTAGTTTTTCTTGTCAAAGGACTGAATACAGTGGGGAGTATACTGTAAGATTTTTCGCACATTGCTGCTGTACATGGCACAAAGACATATCGTCTGGGAGGCGGGCTTGCGACATGGTGTTGGTCTATTTTGTGATGATACTTCTTCTTCTTCGTTCATGGGCTAAGACTCCCACGTTCACTCATGTTTTTAGCACGAGTGGAATTTTACGTGTCTGACCGTTTTTACCCTGCCATTCAGGCAGCCATACGCCGATTTCGGGGGAGACATGTTGGGTATTTTTGTGTTTCTATAACCCACCGAACTCTGACATGGATTACAGGATCTTTTCCGTGCGCACTTGGTCTTGTGTTTGCGTGTACACACGAAAGGGGTTAAGTCACTAGCAGGTCTGCACATAAGTTGACCTGGGAGATCGGAAAAATCTCCACTCTTAACCCACCAGGCGGCAGCGACCGGAATTCGAACTCACGACCTCCCGATTAGGAGGCCGATGTCTTACCACCACGCCACTGCGCCCGTCTGTGTGTGATGATACTGTTTATTCTTCCCGCTGTGACGGTGTCTTTGACTCACGCACACATGCCTGTATTTGGATGCTCAGTTATTGAAAGTGCGCACTGGTTCAGATCTTCTAAGTCTAAGACACACACATGTATGCCTCAGTTGCATGCATTATTCATGCTGGGAGGAAGCGACCCGAATTTCCCAGCGATGGGACAATAAAGTAATGAAAATGAAAATGAAAAAAATGAAATTATTCACACACCGGAACAAATGCATGAACACACACAAGCACGCACGGACGCACGGACGCAATCACGTACGTACGCACGCACATACTAGAACACACACACACACACACACACACACACACACACACACACACACACACACACACACACACACACACACACACTGACACACACACACACACATACACACACACACACACACACACACACACACTGACACACACACACACACACACACACATACACACACACACACACACACACACCGGCACATATTTACACGTAACACTGACACATGTGCCCGCACCTTTTCATTGACACATTGTGAACTACGTTCACTAAATTACACCCACCCACACACATACCATTCCTCCACACCCTCTCCCCCCTCCCACTCCACCCTCATTCCTTCTGCCTCCATGTTAGCTGCCAATTACACAGAAGATAATTTATGCTGTGTTCTATCTTTTGTTGCATCCACTCAGCCACCTTCCACCTTCTTCTTGTCATGACACACACATGAGTGCATACGCTGCCAATTTTCTTTCACGTTTTTTTCCCCGTTGTATATTTATATCTCTAACCACCGGAAAATCAGTGGACCACTGTCTTATTGAAATCTGCATGCGTTCGAAACGATGATAAATAATTAAAGAGCAAGACCCAACAGGTGTGATTCATAATCGGTTCTTCTTGTGTTAATTGGAAGCGCGCATCTGAACAAGATTTTAGATTTTAAGATTCTCAAAGAGAGAGAGAGAAAACAAAACAGCACATAGGCGCCTAAACACATCTCCCACGACACGATTGTGTTCGAAACTGCCAACAGTTTTTTTTAATTAAAAAAAATTCTTTATTCGAGCTCCTGTGGTTGATTATCCATTAAACCCATGTTAAGCCTATTGTGTCGCTCATGGTTGAACAAGTATTAGCGTTTTTGATTGTGTTTGGGGGGGGGGGGGGGGGGGGCTAAATATTTGATACTGACATTCATGATTCCTTCAGTCGCCTGTGTTTAGATTGCATGCTTGGTCTTCCCACACCCACATTGCATCAAACTTTTAACCCGTCAAACAACTTTTCGTCTGCCCCCTCTCTGCACCGAATATAATATACAAGAATAAAATCTTCTAAATAGGCTTAGCTATAGGTAATGTACACACATACATAAAGGCCTTTTTTCCCTTACATGCGCTCATGGTAAACGTTGTCGCTTTCGTGTGTGAGTGAAGGCAGTTCAAACCCGATTGCGCCAGAAAAAAAGATGAAGAAAATAATATATATATGAAGAGAGGTGTGTGTGTGTGTGTATGTGTATGTGTATGTGTGTGTGTGTGTGTGTGTGTGTGTGTGTGTGTGTGTGTGTGTGTGTGTGTGTGTGTTGCGGCATGGGCGATTTAAAAAAACAGTGGTCGTAATCCCTCCTACACATAATTATAGACAAGAATTTGTTGTTGAATTGATATGATTTTAGGTGTTGGCCGGTGGGAGAAAGTGGGGTGGGGTGGGGGTGGGGTGGGGGGGTGGGGAGTTGGGGAAGCGTTTTGGGGGTGGCTGTGACACGGATAAAACGAACTTGTTCGCAGTGCCCTTTCGCCGGTTGAAACTGGTATACTTTTTTATGAGATAGGGTGGGAAGGGGGGGGGGGGTGAGTGAGTGTGGAGGAAATGGCTTTAGGGAGTTGTTGCGGCCTGCGTGATAAGACAAAACTTGGCTGTAGTTCCCCTTTGATTTTATTCATGCAGGTATAGGGAGTAGGCAGAATAACCGCGCGTACGCACGCACGCATGCACGCACGTACACACAAACACACAGACACACACACACACACACGCACACACACACACACACGCACAAGGACCGCTTGGCACATGGCCTGGTTGAATTTTGCGCTTGACGGACACCTGTGGTGTGTGTGTGTGTGTGTGCGCGCGTGTGCGCGTGTGTGTGTGTGTGTGTGTGTGTGAGTATGTGTGTGTGTGTGTGAGTATGTGTGTGTGTGTGACTGGGTGGGTGTGTGGGTTTGTGTGTGTGTGGGTGTGTGTGTGTGTGTATGTGCGTGCGTGCGTTCGTGCGTGTGTGTGTGTGTGTGTGTGTAGTGTGTGCCACGGTGTGTAGTGTGTGTGTGTGTGTGTGTGTGTGTGTGTGTGTGTGTGTGTGTGTGTAACAACCGAGCTGCCACACATGTTAATCTTGACCAAACGTAACGTTAATCATACGCTAATTACATCAAGTTTTCATACCGGAAAAATTGTCCCTGTGTGGTACCTGTACCTGTCCAAGTAAGTGTAGAATGTGATTATGTGCTTTCTCTCTCTCTCTCTCTCTCTCTCTCTCTCTCTCTCTCTCTCTCTCTCTCTCTCTCTCTCTCTCTCTCGATATATACGTATGCAAGGGTATTCCATGTTCCACAGGTGCTGCTCAGCGAGACGCAAAATCTTCATGACCCCACAGGGTCTGTGTTTATAATACTGTCCATTTCTTTATCGTCAACGATTTCTCTTCCGCTATTGTTTTGACCCTTCGTAAAAGTAGTACATGTATGGCAATGAGCTGTCTTGTGGTTTATTTCCTTTCTTTTTGTGTGATTTTTGTTTGTTTTGTGTTGTTTCTTCGCTGTCTTGTTTTTTTTAGATAAACAACATGATAGTTTTCATACACCCCCCCCCCCCACGCCCTTTGCGCTACCAAACACCAGCCCTGTCGCCACAGTTTCTTGGTACAGAAAGCTAACTAGAGGTAGCTAAATTACCCTCTGATAGTGCTTATTTTCAAGCTACAGTTTGCCACAAAAATAATAAATAATAATAATGATAATAATAATACGAGAATTTATAACGCGCACATATCTCACCACAAGGCGACTCAAGGCGCACTGCTGATGTATTTAAGTCTGCTGAAAACAGACGGCAATGTGAGCGAGAGACTGCTGATGTATTTAAGTCTGCTGAAAACAGACGGCAATGTGAGCGAGAGACTGCTGATGTATTTAAGTCTGCTGAAAACAGACGGCAATGTGAGCGAGAGACTGCTGCAGTTAAGTAAGTCTACCGAAGACGACTACATGTGGGACAGACTGCTGCAGTTTTATAAATCTGCATAAGACAGACAGCAATGTGAGCGATAGACTGCTGCAGTTTTGTAAGTCTGCCGAAAACAGACGGCACTTTTCGCGAGAAAGCACTGTAGTCAGACGACAGCCTCAAAGTGTAACGATTAGAGCGAACAAGGCGGTGCCTAGCCAGGGAACAAAGAACACAGTTCCCTAATGCCATTGTCACCAGCTAATCGATCAGCGCTTACCGTTATGGCTCAAGTGCTGGTCGATCAGTCTGGCAGAAAAAAATGTGTATTTCTTTCGGGTAGCCACCCGATTCTCTCAGGCGTTGATTTTTGTGTACGCTTTCCGAGTCAGCGGCGAGGAATCTTTGTTGTTATTGTTGGTGGTGGTGTTGTTGTTGTTGTTGTTGGTGTTGTTGTAGTAGTAGTAGTAGTTACTGTTACTGTTACTGTTGTTGTAGTAGTAGTAGTAGTAGTAGTAGTAGTAGTTACTGTTACTGTTACTCCTGTTGTTGTAGTAGTAGTAGTAGTAGTAGTAGTAGTAGTAGTAGTAGTAGTAGTTACTGTTACTGTTACTGTTACTGTTACTGTTACGGTAACTGTTGTTGTTGTTGTTGTTGTTGTTGTGTTGTACTTTATATCACACAAAGGGCGTAACTAAAACAGTGTTTTTTCTGTCAACATGTATAGTACGGTATGATGTTGTTGTTGTGTTGTACTTTATATCACACAAAGGGCGTAACTAAAACAGTGTTTTTTCTGTCAACATGTATAGTACGGTATGATGTTGCATGCAGAGCATCCATACAGTGTCAACATTAACAATCAAAAACCGGCACGGTTGGCCTAGTGGTAAGGCGTCCGCCCCGTGATCGGGAGGTCGTGGGTTCGAACCCCGGCCGGGTCATACCTAAGACTTTAAAATTGGCAATCTAGTGGCTGCTCCGCCTGGCGTCTGGCATTATGGGGTTAGTGCTAGAACTGGTTGGTCCGGTGTCAGAATAATGTGACTGGGTGAGACATGAAGCCTGTGCTGCGACTTCTGTCTTGTGTGTGGCGCACGTTATATGTCAAAGCAGCACCGCCCTGATATGGCCCTTCGTGGTCGGCTGGGCGTTAAGCAAACAAACAAACAAACAAACAAACAATCAAAACCAGCTTCTTCCAGAGCCAGTCACATTGTAGCTTTAGGTGTAAGTGTAATCTGACTGAATTGTAGTGTTAATTTGAGTGAAGTTCAGCTGGTTCTGTTGTGTATTCAGGAAGTCGTGACAAATTGTGCAGTTCGGTGATGTTTATTTTAATATGGATAAAGTGGATGCTGAATATTGGATGAAGGATTGCGGACACCCTGCAACAACAACAAGAAGAAGAAATATTAAGTACCAAAACTACACGCACGCTTACGTACGCACGCACGCACCTACGCATACCGTGCAAGCATGCACACTCACACGTATGAACACACGCACGCATCACCACCGCTACCCACCATTGTTCTATCTTGTCGCACAAATCAATGAATTAAAGACAGTGCATGAATACACGCGTCACGGTTAACTGCACATGCGCGCTCGCTCTGTTAGCGTCCAACCCCTTCCCCCGCCACCAGACTCTCCCCCACTCCCAACAAATCAAAAAGTTATTCGATACATCATCCATAAACAATATAGCTACACCACTGACACCGAAACAAGCTTTAAACGAACGACATGTACACGCACACATCTGACCCGTACCAATTAACCCATAAAAGACTCAACATGACAAAACAAATAGACAACGCCTGAGGCCGCCGTTTTTGGGATCAGACATGTCTTCCGTTTCGAACCCGTGCATGCAGGCAGCACGTTACTATATTATGACCGCAAACAGCGCAAGGAAGGAGTGCTCAGGGAACCGTGTTCGGAAATAGGACGTGTATGTGTGAGACAATTTGATGTACCCATGTTACGCTTGCGATCATTGTTATTATTATTATTGTTGTCGTCGTCGTGGTCGTCATCCGAATCACTAGTATCCTTATTACTGGTATTTGTATGGCCATCTGTGTTGCCATCGTCGTCGTTGCCGTTGTCATCACCAGCATAATGTAACTATCAGAGGCATTTACCTAAAACGTGCATTTTCGTCGATATCATCGTTATTTTCATCACCATCTAGGTAATTGTCAATGTCATAATAGTAGATTTCATCACGGCACGATCTCACTTATTTTGCTGGTCGGGTTGGAAACAGTCACAGCAGTCCAGGAGCAGAAAGAAGACACATTTAGCAATACTTTTTGACTGACGCAGGAGCACTGACAAATATCCTTTCGGGGATTAACATACCAGGTTTTTTTCTCTCACTTGAGCAAAAAAACAAAAAAAACATCGTCGAATTTGTGTCACCTGCAAAGAGATCACCGTTTACGCAAAGGAGGAAGAAAGGGTTACAAAATAGGAAGTGTTCACGTTGCAAAGCAGCGATCGTTTCCGTCATTCATATCCACCCACAACCCTTTCTTCCTTTTTGTGTGTGTTCATTCCAAAAAGCTGCCATTGAAAAAATGTGTGCCGGTTTGCTGTAACAGACAGACTGGAATGATGGGAAGGCTCTGGCGGATTTGGTGACGTCATCAGGGGGCCATGTACCCGAGTGGCCGCACGCGGAGTGTTCTGCTAAGGAGTTACTGCAACAGGGTAAGTGCTGGATACCCCTTTATTAACCTACTGCTTCATTAGGCTAATTGGCTTTTCTTTTTCGGCTCTTTCTTGTGCTTTGTGCTCCAAGCTATGTTCTGTCTCTGTCAGTTTTCATTGATGTTTCTGTCGCAGATATCGTGGTGTTGTTATTATCATTGCGCGGCTATAGTTAGTTCGCAGGCGGGCTTATACTTGCCATGTATAGGACGAAAAAAGAAGGTGTGTGCGTGTGTGCATGTGTTGCTGAATATGGAGCTATCCCGTAGTAGTTTGCTGCTTTCCACGTTCAGGCAAAACCGGTTTCCATTCGGGGTCCCATGTTATTGCTTCGTCGGCTGTGAACTTGCTTCAAGCGTTGCTGTCCTCTTGTCATGCCAAGATGGAAATAGTTTTCAATCTTGTTGCTTTTTAACGTGTCAAGTTGTTCTGTGTTAGAAATTGTTGTTCCCACATATCATCTGTGCGCGAAAATGCATCTTTCTCCATCATTTTCCGGGCGCCTGTAAATCTTAATCTAAGCAGTTGACTGTTTAGTTTGAGTCTCTCTCAGGGGCCGTCCTTCTGCATGTGCGCTCGTCTGCCTGTCTGTTCGTCTGTCTGTCTGTCTGTATGTTCGTGGGTCTGTGTATTCGTGCGTCCGTCTGTCTGTCTGGCTATCTGTCTGTGTATCCGTCTGTTTGTCTTACAGTTTGTCTGTGTGTCTGTGTGTCCGTGCATCCGTCCGTCCATCCATCCGTCCGTCCGTCCGTCTGTCTGCCTGTCTGTCTCTGACCTTCTGTCTCTCTATCTCTCTCATTCTCTCTTTCCATCTCTCTCTCTCTCTCTCTCTCTCTTTCTCTCTCTCTCTCTCTCACTCTCTCTCTCCCTCTCTCTCTCTCCCTCTCTCTCTCTCACCCACCCCCCTCTCTCTCTCCCTCCCTCTCTCCCTCTTTCTCTCCCTCTCTCTCCTTTCTCTCTCTCTCTCTCTCCCTCCCTTCCCCCTCTCTCCCTCCCTCTCTCTCTCTCTCTCTCTCTCTCTCTCTCTCTCTCTCTCTCTCTCTCTCTCTCTCTCTCTCTCTCTCCACAGGCGTTCAACTCGAGCATCACCGTTCTGTCACGACTGTGTGTAAGAATCAAAATGCACATGTGTGTTTCGTTTGTGCACACGGTTGCAGGTGCTTGCTGCTCTCGCATTTACACAATTCTAATATATGTGTTTGTCAATGTGCAGTGTGTAAAGTCTGTGTTTACTTTCGAATTCTTCTGTGTGTTCTGCTCTCACTTCAGGGCCTATTTTGTGTGTGCGGTGTTTCATTTTGGCGCAATGTTCTGTTGGTTATAAAGGATTATATTTGCCTTCCCGCGTAAGATTATTGATTAGTGCTGCCGGTTCTGCACTTTATACCTGAGCTTGTAAGTATCCCGACCGACCCCCTCCACCCCCCTCTCCGCTCCCTCTCTCTCTGTCTCTGTCTGTCTCTGTCCATCTGTCTGTCCGTCCCGGCGTCCGTCCGTGTGTCCGTTCGTCTGTCTTTCTGTCTGTCTGTCTGTCTGTCTGTCTGTTTGTCTCTCTCTCTCTTCTTCTTCTTCTTCTGCGTTCGTGGGCTGAAACTCCCACGTACACTCGTGTTTTTTGCACGAGTGGAATTTTACGTGTATGACCGTTTTTTACCCCGCCATTAAGGCAGCCATACGCCGCTTTCGGAGGAACCTCTCTCTGTCTCTGAGTTGTACAAAGAAAAACTGGAAGAAGATCTGAGAATAGTGTCTCGCGTAGTCCGCTTTTACTTAGGATGAACAGTTTCAAACACCGTGATGTTTTCATTCTTGGAATGTCTAATGCTGAAAAGGGCCGTCACACAATATCTGTCACCACAGGGAAGAAAACAAAAGACTGAAGGACTGATCAAATCATGATGTTATGATGAATGGTATTGGTGTGCAGTGTGAGTCAAGGTATCCCTGACTCTGACAAATGCAGTGGACTCTCTATCGGACTTCCAGTAGCGAGAACTTTGCGCGATCGTGCATGCTTCGGTATATAGAAAGCGCTTGTATTATGTGTCACCAGTCTTGTTATGGGCCGGAGGCCTAACAAATAAAATGTCCGACTCCGATTCTGTCTCTCTCTCTCTCTCTCTCTCTCATTCTCGTTTCCGTTTTCCCTCTTATTTTTTCTCTCCAAAAATAGATTCAAATCTACCAAAAAGTTCACAGCCAAGACGATGGTTTAAGCCTAGTTTATGATGTTTATTCAGTATACCCATGCTGCATTCACTCTGTATACACAGACAGAACCTACTTTACACCCTTTTGCTAGCCCTTCCCTCCCCCTTTCGGTTCGCTGACCCAAATATGCATTCAATTCAATATGCGATGGGCCGTGGGCCAAAGAAGTTAGCCTTAATAGCAAATAACACAGCTGACCTGAATCTGAACCCGCAGCGTGTGAAGGGGGAGACAATAGGCTCAATGCAAATATGGAGTGAAAATGAGACACGGGGGTAAATGTGTAATAAGAACTGCATGCTTTGATATAAGGAACTTTGAGTTGCACACGTTTGATCTTCGATTGCATGGATCGTTTGTGTCGTCTCTGGAAAAGGGTTCAGTAGCTTCATAACAACTCTGAAACGTTCAGAGAGCATGTGGTCTGAGATATATAGGCCAACTACACTGAGCTTGAAGATGACACTGATTGTTAACACAGTTGTAAGTTCATATCAGTCAACTGATTGAACCTTATGTACGAGAACAACCTTAATTTCAATTTTTTAATTTTATTTTTTATTCTTTTATCCGAATTTACTGCAGTGTATTTAATGTTTCTGTTGCACGTGTACCCCCCTTGTTGTGTCAGCGATTAACAATGCACACCACCGCATATTCGGCCGGGGCGTAGGCGGAGTGCCTGGCTTGCCAGTAAATGTAGATATACATATTTGTGTGTATGAATGTTCGTTGTGTTACTGTGGCATAGCCTTTTAAAATGTAAATATAACAAGACGTGCGTACTGTATATACTGGTTCTTATTTTCTCTCTGTATAAAGCTGGATCATCTGTTTTAACCTTTGGTTTTATAAAGTGGATCTGAAATTTTTATCTCTTTAAAAAGTATTCTTTTTCGAAATAAACGTTTTCTTTTAAACAAAAAACAAACCCTACCCCAAAAACGCTTTTGAAGACAATATACACAGAAACGAAGAAACGAACCGAAATCTTTTAATAAACTTTTATCACCACTCTTACCCGCTCCGACATCCTCCCTCCCTCGCTCCTTAACACATTACCTATTTTCATGTCCCTAATAGATATTAGTATCTGTGAGGACGTAAAGGACCCCCATAGTTCATAGTTCGTACACAACCTTTTACATGGGATCCGAGTGTCCGTGTGTTCTTGTGCACAGTTGGAATCTTTTCCACAATTGATGTTTCCACAATTGATGTTGTAACTGACAACTATACTAATCTGCATAAAATAGTCATAATAAAATCCAACACTGCTCGCAACAACAACAAAATCCTTCTTTTCTTCTTCTCTCACAGTGTGTGTGTATGTCTGTCCAATACATAGACCATTAGGTGGACGAAGTCATGAATGTTTCGAACCGGGGCAATGGTAATGATGGTATACAATTTACTTCAATATAATACATACACAGACATAATAATAATAATAATAATAATAACTGGACATTTTTAAGTACCAAACCTATGGCTCTAGGCCCTTTACAAAAGAACATATACAGAATAGAACAATTATATGTACAACCTACATAAAACAATTAACCATACGGAAAAAAATCACCACATGTCCTGGAGAAATGAAAGCATTACCCAGTGTTCCCCCTCAACGAACAAGGGAAGGTGGAAAGGAATAGGGGGGGGGGGGGGGGGGGGTATTACGAAAATGTGCACCATTAGCTGTATATTACAAATTAAAATACCAACTAAGTAAGTGGCAGCGGATTAATCTCTCAGAAGAGCACTTATACTTATAGCAGAACGATTTGAAACCAAGCTCATTGAAACACCATCTTCGTACCACGAACACGGTTACGGTCACTGAAGCGGAAAATATGTGTTTTTGAATGCTGGTTTGATGGGTCACGGTTAGATCCCCTGCCTCTTTATAGTGATATTCCCTGCTCACTGAAGCGTGGAAAAGCGGACAATACACGAGGAATGTGACCTTTACGTGATGTGGTTAACTGCGGCAGGCCGGACCGTCACACTTAGCTGGAAACAAAAAGGTGATTATCATCCCTTGTATCTGTTTTTCTGTGTCAATTTGTAAGTGTTAATTATGACTTCAAGATGTCTCATTCTATAAAAAAAGAAGACTTTGGATTACATGCAGTTGCCATGTAATGCAATTAACAAATGTATGTTTGAATTATACTTGAATCCCCTAAACAAAAAGAAGTGTTCATGTAACTAACATTACCGCTACGTAAGCCTAATTCTAAAACTTGTGACATTAAATTACACCCAATGTGATCGTATTTGTGAGAAGAAAAAAACCCAGAAAAAAAACTGTTGTTCTGATAGCCCACAGTCCCGAATAAGCGATCGATTGTACAATGTGCATTAGTGGATTTGCAGCCAAACTGAACTGTAAAGCTGGAGTAATTGCTTTGCCTGTGTTTAAAAAAGCAGTGAAGCGTGAACATTATGCAGTCGAAACCTCTTTTAAACTTGGAATTCCTGCCCAGAGAGAACAGGATCGGCCTGAACAACATCCTGTGAAATCAATGAAGGCACTCAGCGATGCGGGACTGAATGGTGCAGCTGGTGACACATAAAGCCACACATACATACAGACAGAGAGAGAGAGAGAGAGAGAGAGAGAGAGAGAGAGAGAGAGAGAGAGAGAGAGAGAGAGAGAGAGAGAGAGAGAGAGAGAGAGAGAGAGAGAGAGAGAGAGAGAGAGAGAGAGAGAGAGAGAGAGAGAGAGAGAGAGAGAGGAGGGAGAGAGGGAGAGCGAGCGAGAGAGAGAGAGAGAGAGGAGGGAGAGAGAGGGAGAGAGAGAGAGAGAGAGAGAGAGGGAGAGAGGGAGAGAGGGAGAGAGAGAGAGAGAGAGAGAGAGAGAGAGGAGGGAGAGAGAGGGAGAGAGAGAGAGGGAGAGAGAGGGAGAGAGAGAGAGAGAGAGAGAGAGAGAGAGAGAGAGAGAGAGAGAGAAAGAGAGAGAGAGAGCGCTCGTGCGAAACGAAAGAGCATCCGTTCGATAATATAAGTATGCAGTTCAAGTGTTTATTATCGGATATAAACAGTGGCGAATACAAGAATACAAGACTTAGTGCTGATTGTTAACATCATATCAATTCCAACCGTTTTCATTGGCTTACAGTTTTACAGTTTATTTGTTTGTTTCTTTTTATGCATTGATGCCCCGAAAGTAATATTTATCCCTTAATCCTTCTCGAATTGACCCTCTTGTAAGCCATCACTAGCTGTCCTAGCTATAACATGAGGAAACCTTGGACACATACCCACAATCCATGAGTGGCATAAGTGTCGCTCACAACATCAATTCAGCAAACAAACAAAAAATAAACAAACAAAATTGCTCAGAAAGCAGCCTTGCCGTACATTTTTTGGCTTTTGTTCCAGTTGAACGATGCTGTTTCCCCATGTAAAAGCCTGGTTGAATCTATCGTGTTTCACAAAATAGTTTACATGAGCAGGAAGGTACATGTAAACATCAATGAATGAATCAATGAATGAATCAATCAATAAATCAATCAATCAATCAATCAACCAATCAAATCGAACCAAACCAAATCAAATCAAATCAAATCAAATCAACTTTACTATCTCACAGACAGAATTGGCAGTGGTGGTGCAAGTAACACAAGGACAAATGAAACACTGCAACATTAGTATCATGTGATCATCAGCAGTATTTAGAACATTAGGGTCAACATCATGCAGGTAAAACAACATTCCATTGATGCCGATTCTCTTTTTATTACCATGAATGTAAGCATGAAAACGAGAAAGTGAGCACACATACAGAGAAGAATACAAGCGACTCAAACACAGAGACTAAGTCGGTGTACAATTTGTGCGAGTGTGTGTGAGGATGTGTAAAAGAGAAAGTGTATAGTATGCTTCCATTAACAAGCACACTTTTGAATTTTTTATTTTTATTTTGTTATACTTTTCCCTACATAATTTTGTTTTATTTAATTTTTTTAATTTTTTTTATTCTTCATATTTGTTCTTTGTTTCATGTGTGTATTATAGTAGGGACTAGCTGTAAGAAAGGACCATATGGACCTAATGCTATCATCCCTCGGTAATAAAGTTTTCGAGTTCGAGTTCGAGTTCGAGAGCCTGGAGTAAAGAATCCACCTTACATATCTTAATAATTTTTATCACTTGTCAGTCCATTTTTATTGTAAAAAAATAAAACATTGACAAAAAACACAAGCAACATTCTTTCTGTCATGTTGGCATGTTAGACAGACGAAGAGAGCAACAAACAGACAGACAGGTTGCATGTAAGCCCAGAAGGATTTGGCACATGACCACAAGGCAGATGATGAAGTGGAAGACACACAGGAGAACATGCCTAGATGAGACTCCAGCAATACACATGTAATTCCCGTGGATGTCTGTCACTGGCACTCGCTGTTTAGCGTATGGAGAGCAGCATTTTATATTTTGAAGTAAATAACTAACTCTATAGTGTACCACACGTATGGTAATTAATTAAATGAAAGTGAGAGAATGAGCTTCGGTGCGCTGCTTCTTTCAGCTGTTGGAAACAAAAAGTAGCCAAGAAGCGCAGCCTGGCGGCAAGAATATATTTGCGTCATCTGTGCTCTTATGTCCCTGAGGCAAAAAAAAAAAATAGGTCTGTTTACGGTAACCCGACCGACCCTAGTTTTTTCGCGCGACCCTAGACTTTTTTTTGGCATTTGGAAAAAAAAAAAAAAAATCTTGTTTTTTTGGCAAAATAACGTAAAAATATGGTTTTTTGGGAAAAAAAAAAAAAAAAAAAAATCCCGACCTACCGACCCTATTTTATTGGCCTATGTTACCGTAAACAGACCTATTTTTTTTTTGGCCTGATCAGTTGCACCAACAATTATAAGATTGCTGCCTGGATTAAACGTTAACCGTAAAAACAAATAACTGGTTTGTTTGGAACACGCTGCGCGCAGTGACACGAGTACAAAATAAACTTCCTGTTCCTTTCGGAAGTTATAAGTTAAAGTATAGTGCAGTAGAGAAAGGCCATTATTGTGCCGTTTACCTGTCCCGTTATGCTAACGTTTCCAAACTGAAGTCCTAATATCTTTATATTCCTCACGTTACGCTGTCAAAGTGTGTGCGAAACAACTAGTGTTAGCTTATACGGTTATGATATTATGCTGCCAATAGTTCTTGACGTGAACCATTAAAAGCCCTGTGCGCGTTCACGTGTGTAGTCCTACGTCGCAATGCGCAAAATAGTTTAAATAGTAAAACAGTACAACTGTTCAGGTATTTTTACATAAGTAAACATTAGGGGATATTTTGGGCGCGAAGAAGCGCTCACAATTCTTTCAAGTTGTGTACGAAGGAGTGTTCTTTAAAAGGATGCCCCCCCCCCTCCCCCCAACCCCCTACAGCTTCAAGCGTTTCGAAGACGTTCTTATGCAGCTATTATACAGAGCAAATAATGATTAGTTGTTCACTTTTCAAGTTTCACTATTTTAGTGCTCCGTGTAAGACAAAGAAGGACAAGCTGAAGGAAGAGATAGACAGACACGCACGCACGCACACAAGGTCACAGGCGCGTGCGTGCGCACACGCACAAACACAGTCGATGTGTTGGTCCATTCCGATAAAATTCAGTCTGGTTGTAAACACAAAGGGCCACCACTAGATGTATTGAGTGCATTGTGTGGTAACTTGTTGTTGTTGTTTGAGTTTCTTCATTTCTTCCTTTCCCACCTTTCTTTGTTTCTTTCGTTCATGCTTTTTTTCTTTCCCTCTTATTTCTCTTTTTTTCGTTAGGTTCTCAATTTTGGACGACTCTAAAAAGAGAAACACCAAAACTAAATATGTACAACAAAAGTATTACAATATGAAGCCATTTATACACCATGAACTCAATGAAGTCTTTTGACTGACATTGTGTGACTGCATTCCTTTTATCGAAAAACCATTCACTGAACGACGACCGGGCCAGGCGTACTGCTGGGTCTAAAACTTGTCTGTCCGCCTTCCAATCCCGTTCAGCTGCATAATTGAATAAAAAATGAATTCAAGTCAACACTATTTGTGTACTAAGTATGTGCCTTTGGAGTAGGGTGAATGCGAGAAGTATGCCCCCTTATGATTCGTGGGATGTATGTATATGTAGTGTGCTTCTTGTATTGAAATGTCTTGAATGTGTCGATGTGTAGTGTGATGTTTGACTGAGTAAACGTTTTGGTTGAGTCGGAGATATTACGCTGCACTTTTTTCTCTGTCTCTGTGTGTGTCTCGATCTGTGTATGTGTTTGTGTATGCCTGTGTCTGTGTGCGTATGTCTCCCTCTCCCTCTCATATCTCTCTTTCTTTTTATATTTAGTCAAGTTTTGACTAAATATTTTAACATCGAGGGGGAATCGAAACGAGGGTATGGTGTATGTGCGTCTGTCTGTGTGTGTGTGTAGAGCGATTCAGACTAAACTACTGGACCGATCTTTATGAAATTTGACATGAGAGTTCCTGGGTATGAAATCCCCGAACGTTTTTTTCATTTTTTTGATAAATGTCTTTGATGACGTCATATCCGGCTTTTCGTGAAAGTTGAGGCGGCACTGTCACGCCCTCATTTTTCAACCAAATTGGTTGAAATTTTCGTCAAGTACTCTTCGACGAAGCCCGGGGTTCGGTATTGCATTTCAGCTTGGTGGCTTAAAAATTAATTAATGACTTTGGTCATT
>NC_090257.1:36302074-36324574 GCF_037325665.1 Littorina saxatilis
GCTACAAGATAAATGCTTGTTGTCGTTTTGGTTGAGGGCTTGATTGATTCGTGTGCACACACACAAGACCAAGTACGCACAAAAAAGATCCTGTAATCCGGCCATGTCAGAGTTCGGTGGGTTACAGAAACACGAAAATATCCAGCATGCCCACAAAAAAAGCGGCAGAATAATCGACAAGACGATCGTGGCCGCTAAAACGGATGAAGATTTGAAGGATATGGTAAGGGTTAGAGTTTGATATACAAGCTCCCCCGAAATCGGCGTATGCTGCCTGAATGGCGGGGTAAAAACGGTCATACACGTAAAAATCCACTCGTGCTAAAATCATGAGTGAACGTGGGAGTCTAAGCCCATGAACGAAGAAGAAGAAGAAGAAGAAGACATACAAGCTCGATACTCATGGGACGGAAAAGGTGGGGTTGAAACACAATTTTGGTGCACACAATAGACGGGCGCAGTGGCGTGGTGGTAAGACATCGGCCTCTTAATCGGGAGGTCGTGAGTTCCAATCCCGCGCGGTCGCTGCCGCCTGGTGGGTTAAGAGTGGAGATTTTTCCGATCTCCCAGGTCAACTTATGTGCAGACCTGCTAGTGACTTAACCCCCTTCGTGTGTACACGCAAGCACAAGACCAAGTGCGCACGGAAAAGATCCTGTAATCCATGTCAGAGTTCGGTGGGTTATAGAAACACAAAAATACCCAGCATGCCTCCCCCGAAATCGGCGTATGCTGCCTGAATGGCGGGGTAAAAACGGCCATACACGTAACAATCCACTCGTGCTAAAAAACATGAGTGAACGTGGGAGTCTAAGCCCATGAACGAAGAAGAAGGAGAAGAAGGTGCACACAATGGTTTACACTGACGGGAAGGAGCTTGTATTTTAAGTTAGGCTATCAATATTTGTATACACAGGAAACGACCACTGACGTTACAAGTAGAAACGCTCTTCTAAAATAGAAAACTAGCAAGTAAATAATAATGATACAAATTATACGAGAATTTAGAACGCGCACATATCTCGCCACAAGGCGACTCAAGGCGCACTCATACACGTTTTTTTCGCATAAACAAAATGTTGATGTTGATGCCTTGCTCTGTGATCTGTGCACAATGATTGCTTGTTTTCTTGTATGCAGTTTTAGTAGTCTTGCTCTATCCACGACAAACGGGGAGTGACGTTATCGAGCGTTCCAGCAATAAACTCTGAAAGCCTTTCACTGTTGACCCACACAGACAAGCGATAATATCACAACGTTGTTAGTCATTTTGCATGCTGTGTGTATCGTAATCATTGGAGAGGGTTTGTAAAAATATTCACGGAGACCATAACATGTATTCATATAATGATTTTGAACGTCCTTTTCGTTGCATGCATCTATAATAGATTTTAGATGCATCTGACCAAGTATGTAAGGGATCTGGCTGCTGTGCCATGATATGCAATCGGCATCTGTGAACTTCAGAATTATGATGTCGTGTTCTTTTTGTTGTAATATTTTTCTCGATCAGTGTGTCTATCAACCAATCCATCAATCCACCAACCAATGAATAAATGAATGAAAAAATGAATGTATTAATTAATGAATCTATTAATTAATGAATGAATGAATCAATCAACCAAGCAAGCTAGCAAGCAATCAAGCAAGCAATCAAACTGTCAACATCTCAGATTTGCAATATCATTGTTCAACATGTGTTCTATTGCTTTCTATGGCAGCCTTCGATGCAGATAAATCAATCAGTAATTCAATCAATCAAGCAACCAGTTCAGCAACCAACGAATCAATCAGATCACCAATAAACCACAAAACGATCAAATCAGTTAACTTACCAATCATTCAATCAATGAATCAATCAGTCAATCAACTACCATCTCAACCTTCCAAACACCAAATTATTACAGTTCATCACTGCATTCTGTTTCAGCCTTAGATGCGGGCAAGGAGCTGGGAGTGGAACCACTGCTGACGGCAGCGGAGATCGAGCAGGAGAAGTCGGAACACCTGGGCATTATGGCGCAGACTGTCCGCTACGTCGGCCTCCACCCAGGGCCCTCCCGCGGCTACGGAAGTACCAACAGCGTGGGCTTCGTCACAGACAACCACTTCTCGCACTACAACGGATACCACAACTCACATGATACTATTACCAGACTGCCTGAAAAGGTAAGGGGTAGTTTTATCTGATCTCTGTCTTTTGTTTTGGTCATAGTACGACTGCAATGATAACAGACTGCCTGAAATGGCGAGGGAGGGTTTTTATCTGAATCTCTGTCTCTTTTTTGTCACATATACCGCCGCTACTTTCACTCCAACAGCTATCACTCCTACGAAGACAGACTGCTTGAAATGGTTAAGGATGGTTCTATCTGTATCTCTGTCCCTTTTGTCACATACAGCCGCTACTTTTACTACAACGGATACCACAACCCCCATGATAATATTACCAGACTGCCTAAAAAGGTGAGGGGTGGTTTTATCTGTGTCTCTGTCTCTTTCGTCTGTAATTATAAAGCCGCTACTCCCACTACCACGGATGCCGCAATTCCCGTGACAATAGATGGCCTAAAAAGGTAGTAGGAGAGTTTTAGCTGTGTATCTTTCCCTTGTGTCATTTGTCATATATATACAGGGTGGGCCATAAAAAGTGTCCACATTTAATTTGTTAATATTTTTCCTGTAAAGTGATATTTTCTTTTCTGTTTCAGATAGAATTTGAGACAAGCATCTTAGAATTCTTTTAAAGCCTGAATGGATCGCATTCCAGTACAGGAAAGGACCAAAATCGTTGAACTTTACTTTGCTACCAATTCTGTGGTTCTCGCCCAGCGCGCTTTTCGGAGAGAGTTCCCTGGCACACACTGTCCATGTGCGAGAACTGTGAAGCGCCTCGTGGATAAATTCAGGAACACTGGTAGTCTCGCAGATAACAATAAAGGACATAGTGGTCGACCAGTGTTCCTGAATTTATCCACGAGGCGCTTCACAGTTCTCGCACATGGACAGTGTGTGCCAGGGAACTCTCTCCGAAAAGCGCGCTGGGCGAGAACCACAGAATTGGTAGCAAAGTAAAGTTCAACGATTTTGGTCCTTTCCTGTACTGGAATGCGATCCATTCAGGCTTTAAAAGAATTCTAAGATGCTTGTCTCAAATTCTATCTGAAACAGAAAAGAAAATATCACTTTACAGGAAAAATATTAACAAATTAAATGTGGACACTTTTTATGGCCCACCCTGTACAGCCGCTACTTCCACTACAACGGGTACCACACATATGAAAACAGACTACCTGCCTGCCTGCCTGCCTGCCTGCTTGCCTGTCTGTGTGTCTGTGTGTCTGTCTGTGTGTCTGTCTGTGTGTCTGTCTGTGTGTCTGTCTGTCTGTCTGTTGGAAAACCACAACTGTCGCTGCTTATGTCAGTAGATGCTACTTTCTGAAACACAGATTCATTCCTGTCTGTCTCTTTCTCTGTCCGAAGATACCACTTTTTGGACCTGTCTGTCCATATTCTTCTGGTAACAATCTGCGTGAGCATTTCTGGCAACATATTTACCAACAGACTATGGAGAAGTGGAAACGTGGTCATGTATATGGACAGATTTTTTCCCACCTTGAGTTTGAACAGTGTTACTTGTTGACGATCCGATTTCTGTTCAAAATTTTGACTTGGGCCCATCATGGCACTTATTACCACCAATCTAATCACAGAAAACTCGTTTTCTCAGTAAGTCCCGAATTGTGATTCTAAAACTAAAGTTACGAAGCCAGTTATTAAATTTCTACCAAAATTCGAAAAAACCATTTTCTCACATCGTGATTCTTAAAGTACATTCGTCAAGCCATTAATTCAGATTCTAAGCTGAAAACAAGTCAGACGCCTTGGGTGTCCGTAACTGACAAGTCTGTTGTGACGACGTTTCACAATGACCGCCGCCCTTTTTAATGACCAGTCAACACTCCCAGGGACTGTCCCGTTTATTGTTCAGTGCTTAGCACGGACAACGCTTCGTTAGAGTATGTCGTTTGACAACTGAAGGTGTGTTTAGTGGCTTTCTGCTGACTCCGTGCCTCTGTCATTTTCTTTCTCATTGTTAGAGATGTGATTGGCTTTGTGATTTTTCTGTAAAACCGTGCTTTCCTGCTCTGTGTGAATTAGCGGTGATTTTCGTTTGAAATTGTGTATGGGCATTGTTAATCCACTTTGAATCTAGAGAGTGTATTTGTTTTCCTAAAGTGATACTTGGGACGCTTGATTCAGATCGTGGTTCATTTTTGGAAAAAGAATAATATGTTTTGCTTACACTGGCAGCTTTTCCCGTTAGAAACATACAGCATGACTAGGTGACTTCAGTTGAAGTCTTTCTCTCGTTTTATAGCTATTGTTTTAAAAGTAATTAGCTGTATCTTTGTGACCAGTGTCCTTGTAACAAAGTCATTCTTATTGCAACGGTGCGTCTCCCAGTATCGCGAGTGTAAATGTGTCCGATTTGGACTTTTTGATATGAGATTATTGGATTTGCTTCAACAAAAACAAAGGACCAAATCACTAATAGTTTTATTTTTTTAATTTTTTTAATTTTTTTTTTACATAATTATTATTTGAAATTTTCTTTTGTTTTTCATGCTTTGTTTATCACTAATAGTTAATAGGCTCAGAGGTTTTGTTCTGTTCCTCTGTAGGCAGATGGCGGTTTTTGCAGATTCAACAAACATTTTCGTAAGGTATATATCCATCACGTTACTATGAAAGATAATCTTAAAAACCTAAGGCTTTGGAAATCATTCTTAGTCTATCCCCGGGCGCGAAATAATTAAGTGTACAAAATTGTTGGCATTGAGAATCTGGGAACTGAGACCTTGAACAAGAACAATGACGGTGATTGTGAAAAAATCGTTGGACGATAGTCAGAAGAAGGAATACATCTATGACAAGAAATATCACCACGAGAAAGCCTACAGCAATCGTCATGTCACTTTTTATGAGGTAACGGTCCTGTTATTGTTTTGTTTGCTTAATTGTTGGTTAGTATGTTGGACGGGCGCTGTGGCGGGGTGGTAAGACGTCGGCCACTTAATCGGAAGGTCGGGGGTTCGAATCCCGGCCGTGGCCGCCTGGTGGGTTAAGTGTGGAGATTTTTCCGATCTCCCAGGTCAACTTATGTGCAGACCTGCTAGCGGCTTATCCCCCTTCGTATGTACACGCAAGCACAAGACCAAGTGCGCACGGAAAAGATCCTGTAATCCATGTCAGAGTTCGGTGGGTTATAGAAACACAAAAATACCCAGCATGCTTCCTCCGAAAGCGGCGTATGGCTGCCTAAATGGCGGGGTAAAAACGGTCATACACGTAAAATGTGCACGAGTGTACGTGGGAGTTTCAGATCACGAACGCAGAAGAAGAAGAAGAAGAAGGTTAGTATGTTGGTGGGTTGGGAGGCTGTTCTTTTAATCTTGTGTTTTTATTTACTGTTATTTACTTGTCGTTTAATTGAATACAGGACTGGGTGGCCGAGTGGTAACGCACTTGCGCTCGGAATCGAGAGGTTGCGTGTTCGACCCTGGGTCGGGGCGCTATTTTCTCCCCCCTTTCCTAACCTAGATGGTGGGTTCAAGTGCTAGTCTTTCGGATGAGACGAAAAACCGAGGTCCCTTCGTGTACACTATATTGGGGTGTGCACGTTAAAGATCCCACGATTGACAAAAGGGTCTTTCCTGGCAAAATTGTATAGGCATAGATAAAAATGTCCATCAAATACCCGTGTGACTTGGAATAAAGGCCGCGAAAGGTGAACATTCGCCTAACAGGCTTGAGGTTTGCTGGTCGATGTGAATGCGTGATATATTGTGTAAAAAATTCCATCTCACACGGCATAAAGCGCTTTGAACTTCGGATAAGGCGCTATATAAATAAAGAGAATAAAAAAAAAATAAAAAAATAAGATGAGTGTGCGTTGGATGCATGACTGCATTTGTACAACTGCAACTAGCTTATTCGTAAAACTACAGTTAAAACCTTTATTTGGTCAGGTACAAACTTACTTCTTGTTGTTGACCTTGTGTGTATGTGTTAACTAGGATGTCTTGGTAAACAAGGCAAATACCAGCTTGCGACGATCACTCTTTTTACATTCATTCAATTCTTTGCTGAATGATTTAACGAGGGCGGAGGGTTAAGTTTGTCTCTCTAGGTACGTGTGTGTGTCTGTGTGTCTGTCGGGGCATTCATGAAAACAAAGGACCTGTGGGAAGAGGCGTTGTCGTGATGAAACGATATACCCCTTTGTCAAACGTTCTTGCCGTGTAGCCTTGATCTGCTCTCCTATTTGCCTCGAAAGTGCACACACACAAAAAGAAGAAAAAGGGTTAGTGACGTACTGTATGGTAGCATATGCTTTCCCCAGTGACAAAGAAACATAATTTCCACCAGGGTAAACCGTACCCACAGAGCAATATGATATCAATACCAATACCAAATGCCAAAAGAAAAATATGCACCGATCACTGCCAGAACCTTTGGAAGAAAATCCATCACCAATATCAAACATGCGTCTCAAAAACAGACACCACCATCTTCTTTGCAGAGGGGATGACCCTAAGCTTCTTAGTTTGGGTAAAACCTTGATGCACCCACTGCATCATTCTGATAATCATCGCTCCACGGCTATCGCCAGTTTCTCTCTGACAGCATGCTAAATTATTGCGCGAATCTATCAAAACAAGAATACAGAGTTATCTCCCATATGTTTTTCGCGAGCACTGATCTAAATTTGAGATCAGTGTTCGCGAGACGAAAATGATTGCAGATTGGCCGACTTCGACAGTGATCTCCGTTCTGTTCTTCACAGTTATGATATAAAAGACATCGTTCTAAGGTCAAAACAAGTCGAAATTTTGAGACTGCTGTCGGAAGGAGACCGTGATATATGGTTGCATCACTCTCAACTGGTTACAGAAAACAGGGGCGGATCAGTTCATTTTATGGGGAGGGTTTCCAAAAGTATATTGTGAAGATATGGGTGTGAAGGCGCGAAGCGCCTAGCTTGCTAGGGGGTTCGGGGGCATGCCCCCCCGGAACATTTTGAAAAAAAGGATGCAAAATGGTGCGATCTGGTGCATTCTGAGGATGATCATTACCAGTTTCAGGCAGCAGATTTTGTCACTGATTAATACCCCAAAAATTGAAACTCAACCCCAAAAAACACAAAAAAATATTTTTATTTTTGGGCTGGGGGGGGGGGGGGGGGGGTCTGGAAACCCCAGAAACCCCCCCTCGTCCGCCCCTGGAAAAATCGCCTGCACCGGCGCGCACCGAAGCCAAAGTTGATTATCACGTGACACTTTAGAGTTGTTTCCACAGTATATACATCTGCGAAAGATAGCTCGCTTGAAACTGTCTTACATATCAATTCCTTTGTAATTTAAAAATTACACAACACCATGAAAAATTATTATCGACGATCGCGAATCTGCTTATATCCATAACACATTACGAAAAGATCTAAATATGTAAAAAATCGATTTCCTCTCCAGAGAAGGAAAACCAAGGCATCCTGTCAGGGATGGAATGAGACCCGAAGGGAAGTAACTCATTTTTGACCTGAGTTCAGGATGCCACTGCATGACCTGGCCTGCTGCTTGGTTCCAGGCTTAAAGTGATGTATTACCAAAGTTTCTTCCATAGTAACAAATCGGGACATAAAGTCCTCTGGATTCTGCCAGCCTCAAACAGGCGTAGGATGTTAAGTCTGATGTGCCTCTGTTCAGTCTAATGTTACAAGTTCAGGGACTCGCCTTGCCGAAGGATGTTAAGTCTGATGTGCCTCTGTTCAGTCTAATGTTACAAGTTCAGGGACTCGCCTTGCCGAAGGATGTTAAGTCTGATGTGCCTCTGTTCAGTCTAATGTTACAAGTTCAGGGACTCGCCTTGCCGAAGCTTTCTTCACGGTCAACTTTCAATGGAGAGCTTCGTTGAGAGTGTTTTGCTCAGAATACTCCAGACTCTTTCCTGTGAGCGCCTCGGCAATGCAATAATTATAACATTGTGCTCAATCTTCCAGCAACATCAATACAAAGACAACACCAATACAAAGACAACATCAATACAAAGACAACATCAATACAAAGACAACATCAATACAAAGACAACATCAATACAAAGACAACATCAATACAAAGACAACATCAATACAAAGACAACATCAATACAAAGACAACATCAACAGTTTCTTAAGTTGTGATCGTTCGTGGTCTTCCACACAGTTTGTCATCTTTGGCGGTTCTCCTACCAAGTCTTGAGGTCATCTGACCAGCGTTTTACTGTGGTGTATGAAGGGGCATTCTTGTCAAGCGTTTTCGTCATGTCATCATTCGATCATCTCTCAATGATTGTGTTTCACTATTGTGTGCGAACACGTGACGTGGGGTGTGGCGTTTTAACATTATTTTGCTTGATATCATACAACTTTCTTATATATATCCTGTTTTTGATGTCTCATTTAACCCTTTGATAGTCAGGTTCGAAACTTGTCAAGTGTATCCTCGTACATCACAATACAATAAAATATTAGACAAGATTAGACAAGACAAAACAAGACTTGACATGACAAAACAAGACAAGACAAGACAAGACAAGACAAGACAAGACAAGGCAAGGCAAGGCAAGGCAACGCAAGGCAAGGCAACAACACAACTTTACTGTCGTTTAGGTCGGTTTATTTCAACACAGTAAATTTAATTAAGAATAAGAATAAGAATAAGAATACTTTATTATCTCATAGAGAAATTCAGGCGTGGTACATAACAATAATACAAACAGGACATTGTTTTTACATAAGACATATAGCACTATATAACAAGGCAGGTTATAAACACACAAATTGTTCTATTTTGTATATGTTCTTTTGTAAAGGGCCTAGAGCCAAATAGGTTAGGCACTTAAAATGTCCAGTTATTATTATTATTATTATAAAAACAACATAATGTAGGTGACCACAAACGTAGTATACATTATTTGGCTGTTAGTCACCGTATTTAACGTTGTGACGTGTGCAGGTGACGTTGATTGACGATGACGCGCACTCCTCTCACACCAATGCGTCATCCATGTCGGCCGGGAACTCGGCGTCCCACGCCACGCCCTCCTTCCAACTCGTGCGGAAATCTTCCATCAAGTCTCCTCCCGAGATTCAAATTCCCTCCGCCAGTAACCCCTTCAGAATCGACATCTTCTCTGTGGGCGTCATCATGGAGAGTAAGGTGAGACTGTGGACAAGTGTCATCTTCATCTGTCTTCTCCTGTTGTGTTGTAGACTTCTTGCGATAAAGGTTTAGAGTAATAACACTTGCAAAACTTAACCGAACTTCCCTTTAAGCCATCCTCTTTGCTGGTGTAGGATCTCTGCAAACTTGGGTGCAAAGTCCCTGTACATTAATTACGGAGCTCGTACTTTTCAAACTGAGAGTTTTAAGAGAGTTCTAATGAATCTGTTTTCGTCATGAATGAACAAACAAAAACACTCAAGAAAGATTAGTAAAAAGAACGTGTAATTATAATTCACACAGTAGTCACTAGAACGTGTAATTATAATACACACAGTACAGTCACTAGAACGTGTAATTATAATACACACAGTACAGTCACTAGAACGTGTAATTATAATTCACACAGTACAGTCACTAGAACGTGTAATTATAATACACACAGTACAGTCACTAGAACGTGTAATTATAATACACACAGTACAGTCACTAGAACGTCGATCTAGAGATCTTTGAATCTGACAAGCAGACAAAAAGAAGTGAGATGACGAACAGATGTACTTTTCATAATACGTGCCTTGACATTCTCGTATCGCAAAATATGCCTATTATACCTAGTTTTCTTGTGCCCTGTTACGTAACCAATCGTGATCAGAACCAATTCGGTCGTTGGTGTGAACTATTGCTCTGTTTAATAAGCCTTTGGTTTCAACGTATTCATTGGGAAACTGAACACGTTCACTCTTCACTGTTTGCAGATGACGGGCAGAGAGTTCGACCCCGACCAGTTCAAGGTGGAGGCAGAGTCACCCAGTGGTCGCGTCATCAGGATGGTGGGCGACGGGCACTACAGCGCTCAGTTCACGCCGGATGAGATAGGTTTGTGCCTGTTGAGATAAGGGCGACATAGGTTTGTGCCTGTGGGGATAAGGGCGACATAGGTTTGTGCCTGTAGAGATAAGGGCGACATAGGTTTGTGCCTGTGGAGATAAGGGCAACATAGATTTGTGCCTGTGGGGATAAGGGCGACATAGGATTGTGCCTGTGGGGATAAAGGCGACATAGGTTTGTGCCTGTGGGGGAAAGGGCGACATAGGTTTCTGCCTGTGGGGATAAGGGCGACATAGTTTGTGCCTGTGGGGATAAGGACGACATAGGTTTGTGCCTGTGGGGGATAAGGGCGACATAGGTTTGTGCCTGTGGGGATAAGGGCGACATAGATTTGTGCCTGTGGGGATAAGGGCGACATAGGTTTGTGCCTGTGGGGGATGAGGGCGACATAGGTTTGTGTCTTTGGGGGAAAGGGCGACATAAGTTTGTGCCTGTGGGGATAAGGGCGACATAGGTTTGTGCCTGTGGGGATAAGGGCGACATAGGTTTGTGCCTGTGGGGGAAAGGACGACATAGGTTTTTGCCTGTGGAGATAAGGGCGACATAGGTTTGTGCCTGTGGGGATAAGGGCGACATAGGTTTATGCCTGTGGGGATAAGGGCGACATAGGTTTGTGTCTGTAGAGATAAGGGCGACACAGGTTTGTGCCTGTGGGGATAAGGGCGACAGAGGTTTGTGCCTGTGGGGATAAGGGCGACATAGGTTTGTGCCTGTGGGGATAAGGGCGACATAGGTTTGTGCCTGTGGGGGAAAAGGCGACATAGGTTTGTGCCTGTGGAGATAAGGGCGACATAGGTTTGTGCCTGTGGGGATAAGGGCGACATAGGTTTCTGCCTGTGGGGATAAGGGCGACATAGGTTTGGGCCTGTGGGGGAAAGGGCGACATAGGTTTGTGCCTGTGGGGGAAAGGGCGACATAGGTTTGTGCCTGTGGGGATAAGGGCGACATAGCTTTGTGCCTGTGGGGGAAAGGGTATGTTGTTTTTGTTTGTGGAAAAAGGGCTTGGTTTCTGTGGGGACTAGACATTGATTATGATATGTGTCTGTAGGAAAAGGACATGGGTTTATGTCTTTGGGGAAAGGGCAGGAATGTGTGCTTGTTGTAAAAAAGCATGGGTCTGTGCTGATGGAGGAAAGACGTGATGGTTTCTGCAGGGACAAAGCCCGAACATTTGAAGAGGCAGACATGTACGGACAAGGAATGCTGGGTTTTTTTTATGTACGACACCGACGAAATTAAAGAAAGCCAGATTGCGGGGAAGAGAGCACGATATCTATCTTTACACTGACTCAGAAGTACTTAATCCGCAGACAGTAATAAAGATTCTGGACATCGAAGCCAGATTTCATCAATAGAGCAAAGACGTGTTCAGCACCGTTGTAGATAATGATTGATTCTGGCGACTGTAAAGCTTTAACAGGCACAAATGAATGGCTAGAATATTCATTGCGCTCTTCTGGCGTTTCCGATGGATCCGTGCTTTGTAGAAGTATATATATTATATATATCAGGTATTTTCTGTGTGGTCAGGTCGATGGCGGGTGTCCATGTTCTACAACAACAAATTCATGGACGGTTGTCCTATCGACGTCTGTGACCCATCACAGGTGCGCGTGCGCGACCTCAGAGGCGGCCTCATAGGAAAGCAGCAACAATTTCTCGGTGAGTTGTGGGGATAAATGTGCACGCATTCGTAAAACTTTAGAAAATGTTGAATGTTTTATTAAAGCGCGATGGACACAATCCTAAAACGATACGCTGCTATCTTTCCAAAATGTAGTCTATTCAAAATCAAGAATAGTTCATGAAAACAAAAGCATGTGATATTTTACAAGGCAGTCAAGATTTGTCTAATGTACGTCACTTATATAGTATTTACTGAAATACCCCCTCTTCCACCCCCACTCACTTCGTTAGAAGCCTTTCAGAACCTTTAAAAAAATTGTTTCAGACAGTGTGTAAATATAACTCCATTTGCAGACTTTCTATTTTTTTTAGATCAACTTTCTGCAATTTTCGAGTCTTAACTTGAGGAACCATTGAACATAATTCAAACGTGCGTTATGTTTCTAACTTTCAGTGGATTGCACGGGAGCCGGTAAAGGTGATCTAGGGGTGGACATCACGCACAAAGGAAAACGGGTATCTACCTTCGTCAAGGAAACGTCCACCCCTCGACTCTTTAAGATCACCTACACGCCCTACGACGCCGGCCCTTATGACGTCAACGTGCATTTCAACAGGGCCGAGGTCAGAGGTGAGCAAACAGTAGACATTGATTTGTTGGTAGACTAATAATGCCAATATTCAAAGATGTTTGGATATGCTTCACCACTGTGAGAACGATGTTCAGTGAAGCAAACTGAGAAGAGTTAAAGCAAGTAAGGCATCTGTGCTGGTTGTTGTTGTTGTTGTTGTTGTTGTTGTTGTTGTTGTTGTTGTTGTTGTTGTTGTTGTTTTAAAAACAAATTCATTTCAATGTATCCGATTGATTAAAGAATAGTTCACATTATGGGAATGTGCCGGCTTTTGCTCCTTACTCCCCACTCCAATGCTTCTTGCCTCTGCCCTCTTTTTGTGCTCCACAAACACACCAAAATCCTTCTCCGGGAAGAAATAATACCCACTACAACCACGTTTCCCCATAGAAAGAAAGAAAGAAAGAATGAAAGAAACAAACAGCAACCATACATACACACGAAAAGCAAAGGAAATAAGCAGGGAGGACAGAAGTACTGGTAGAAACTTAACCCGGTCCTGGTAGTTGCCAAGGCAAGGGGAACAATTCGTCATTTTTAAGTCAAACACAAACGGAAAAAGGCTCTCCCTCCAAATTATCTTGGTGTGCATATATATCTATGAACCAGTGAACCTGTTTCACAGCTTGATGACTAGTGTTTAACCATAAGCTAAAACAAAAACAAAAAACCCTGATATAACCATAAACACAAATCAGTATTAACCGTCCTGAATAACTTAAGCACTACATAAAACGTTGGTTAGATTGTTTTTAACAGTACAAAAAACATCCTTCCCTGGCCCCTGGTCGGTTTATTATACATGTACAGTGAAACATGGGTTAATACTTAGGTGGTACTATTTGACAACCGATAGCTTCGCCGCAAAAAAACCCACAACAACCCACACACACAAACAGAAGTGTGCAGTGTTTTAAGATCCATAGCGTACATTTTGTCTAACAATAAACAAGAGATGGCTTTTTTCTTTCCCCGTTTCAGATTCAGATTTTCACTCCACGGATCCTGAGGAGCGACAGAGGCGAGCTGTGTTCAACACGAGTGTGGTTAAAGAGGCTGGGGTGGTCAAAATCAACGCTTCCTGTACGTGCAGTGTAGATAGCTTTTTCCAACTATATATTTGCACTTTTTTCTAAAACACGCCTCATGCATGCACGCACATTTTCTTCTGTGCTCAGCTTAATTCTTTATATTTGTGGAAAAATAACTGCAGAGAAGAACAGATGAACTCCCACGGGCATTATTTGCATTTAAAATATGCAACTATGCCTTCTGCCATGGAATGGGATGGAGATCACACACATTATGCAATGATATTTGGAGACCTGTAAGTTAATTAAGGGATTGATGCTTGAAACGTGTGGTGTAAGCGTTGAGAAAACAAACACACAATTGTGGGGGGTAGGCTGGAGATCAGATGTTTTCTGAACAAATAATGGGAGACCTATCATATGCCTAATGCGTGAAGTTTGTGATACCCACAGATAATTTGGAAACCATTTAAATCAGCGATGCGTTAAGTTTGTTTGGTGTGTAGGTTGAATGGACACCCGTGAAATGAATAAAATGATGAATATTGCTTATACGAGCAAACTTAGAAGATTGAAAAGGAAAACAAATGTACATCTACCTGATATGTACAGGTGACTGGGAGGTGGACTACGTAACGGGGGGACCCTTTGTGGTGCATATCACGGACTCCTCCGACATCCAAGTGTACGGCATGAAGGATGGCACGGTCTGCAGCAGTCCAGAACTCATAGGTGACATTCTTACTTTACTTACTGTTCATGGTCACCTTTAGCATAGTTATGTGGTGGCATTGGAGTGGAATGTCATAAACAGCAGTGTATAAAAAGATGCAGGGCTCCCTACGAACGCCTCACATAGAGGGTCCCAGGACCCCCACTTTGAATTTTTAGAGGGTTGAATTTTTTTTTTTAGGGTGTACTAACACTTTGCGATGACGAGTAGTGTAATATGATAACTCTTTTTTATCGGAATGATTATTCAAGAAATGTCAACAACAATACGCACACAGACACACACGCACGTACACAAGCATGGCAGTATTGCTTGCACTCAGCTTTAGACTACAGTCTGAAATCGTTGCCAACGGTACGCATGGGTATATACATTAAGTGCGTCCCGGGACCCGTTCTTTTCATGTTAAGTGCGTCCCAGGACCCGTTCTTTTTATGTTAAGTGCGTCCCGGGACCCGTTCTTTTTATGTTAAGTGCGTCCCGGGACCCGTTCTTTTTATGTTAAGTGCGTCCCGGGACCCCCTCTAAATTTCTAGTACGTATTTTCGGCTTCTAGTGCGTATAGGACGCCGTCGTCACGAACTGAAACCTCTGCTGAACAATCCTTCTCATTACGGTCAATGCCGCGCATGCGCCAATCTTGGACTTAAAAAATGCGACCCTTTGCCCGAACGAACCATGGGTTAGGGTTAGGGTTAGGATTAGGGTAAGGATTAGGGTTAGGGTTAGGTTGTTCACGACCTGATCAATCTCCCCATGTTAGTGCATGCGCATTGACCGCAATGAGAAGGATTGTTCAGGGAGAGTTTTTAGTTCGTGACTCCGGGACTCACAGTTTGGGGAGTCCTGAGATGACATGACATGTTGCTGAAATCTTTCAGTTGCCGATTTTTTTAATTTTATAGAGTATTCCATCCATGCTATGAAAAAAGTAATTTTCTGGAATGTGTATTTGTATTGTCTGCGTAATGTTTTTGAAACTAGAGAGAGTCCAAGTTCAGAAGTCGGAGAGGTTTTGGTACTACTTTTCAGTTTTTATGAACTTGTTTATGTAGAAACTGCTGTTATTTTCGAGTATAGGAAAGTTTCGAAAAGTACTCTTTAACCTTTTCTCTGTGACGATTTTACAGCGGATTGTACAAAGGTGGGCGACGGTGAAATAACAGCTGATGTGACTCACCACGGGCACAGGTACCCGTGTAAGGTGCGCAAAGACCAGCCGGGGGTCTACCGGGTCAACTTCAAGCCCAAAGGACCGGGTGTCTACAAGATCTGGATCAACTACGATGGCATGCCTGTTAAAGGTCCGTGAGAGTAACTATAGCGGGTATTTTTGTGAGAAGAGTTGTGGGAACAGTGAATTGTGTTTTGGGTCATATATATAATCATAGTTTCTAACTTACGTATGTAGTTTGTAATGTGTTGATGTGTTACAAGGCGCTTGAAACTACAATAGGAATTGGCCGAATGAATACCCTTCTGTATCTTTTCAAAACAATGATAATCGTAAATACTGAGTAGCACGGTCGCATGTGGTAAATTTCAGCAATTCTTGAGAATGTTGTCGAGCTTTGACGAATGAAAAAGTATAGACGTTGAAAAGAACGTGGAGTTTTTGTGTGTGTGTGTGTACATTTTTCGGTTGGCTGGCAGCGAAAAATTGTTAGCTCGACTGAGGATCCTGTGTGTTTGCTTCAGTGTGTGTTGCCTTGGCGTGCTTATATTAGTGGAAATTGTTCATCAGAAGCCCGTATGAACAGAGATAAACATTATATGGTTGTTTGCTTGGCAGCGATAGATAATTACTTGAAAGTAAAAACTCTGTATATGCTGCAGTGATGATGTGTTGGTTGGCCTTTTGTGAACCCTTTCATTGTTATTTATGTCTATTGTGCATATTGTTTGTCCACTTCAAGGATCAATAGATTGCATTCATAGTGTATGTCTCGCTTTGTCTATGATTCATTCATAGTGTATGTCTCGCTTTGTCTATGATTCATTCATAGTGTATGTCTCGCTTTGTCTATGATTCATTCATAGTGTATGTCTCGCTTTGTCTATGATTCATTCATAGTGTATGTCTCGCTTTGTCTATGATTCAACACATTCATAGTGTATGTCTCGCTTTGTCTATGATTCAACACATTCATAGTGTATGTCTCGCTTTGTCTATGATTCAACACACCATAAGCTTACATTTCTTGTTTTTAGGTTCGCCATTTGTACAAGAAATCGCGGAACTTGGCAACCCCGTTGCCTATGGTGATGGTTTGTACAGGGGCATGCCGGGAATACCCCAGACCTTCACTGTTGACCCCAGGGGTCACCCTGGACCAATCACTGCCGATGTCGTCGGTAAGCGGTTATCACAATAAATCTTACTGACATTCGGGACAATTTAGCAATTTACAAAACAAACAGGATTGACAAAGAAAAGGACCAATACGGCAACATATATACAGAGAAAAGGGGACAATATTATCCCCATGGTACCTGTTCAAAAGTATGTTGTATTTGCCATGGATTCTCTGCAAATCCATCTCTATAGACCGTCTTGTCTGCATATTCTGCTTTATAATTGTTGCTGTTGATGGGCAAAGACAGACGTGGTAAATATCTCAGGTCGCATGCTGACTATGTATAACTGTTCGTCCTGTCTCCAATCAAATGTTAAATAAACGTACCTTTCTTACTTTGTTTATCCGTGTGTATAATGATCGCTCTCTGTTGATTGCATGACAGGTCTTTATAGCACGCCTTGTCTGCACACTTTCTTTATTTATTTATTTGGTGTTTAACGTCATTTTCAACCGTTCAAGGTTATATCGCGACGGGGAAAGGGGGGGGGATGGGATAGAGCCACTTGTTAATTGTTTCTTGTTCACAAAAGCACTAATAAAAAAATTGCTCCAGGGGCTTGCAACGTAGTACAATATATTACCTTACTGGGAGAATGCAAGTTTCCAGTACAAAGGACTTAACATTTCTTACATACTGCTTGACTAAAATCTTTACAAACATTGACTATATTCTATACAAGAAACACTTAACAAGGGTAAAAGGAGAAACAGAATCCGTTAGTCGCCTCTTACGACATGCTGGGGAGCATCGGGTAAATTCTTCCCCCTAACCCGCGGGGGGTATCTGCACACTCAGCTTTATTGTTGCCGTTGATGTGCAAAGGTAGACGTGGTTAGTATATCCGTTCGTGAAATGTAAATAATTCTTTTGTTTTTCTACAATTAAACGTTCAATAAACTTACTTTTCTTACTTCCTTTCTTCATTGTGTATAATTGCCTAATGTTCGTTTCATGACAGGTCCCACACAAAACGTTCCCTGTCAGCTAGTCCCGCAGAGCGACGGCACTGTGGAAGGTACTTACGTGCCCAGAGAAACAGGCCCACACTCCATTGATGTCAGGATGGAGGGAAAACCAATTGAAGGTCTGCAGACATTAGATTTGAAAGTAAATGTACAATTTTTAATCCAAGATAAATCGACACAATCATTTTTACTCCGTCTATGCCTGTAAATCATCTCGGGTTGTTTGGGATGAGAGCCGGATCGGACATGTAAACTGAAAGTTGCTGTAAAACGTGCATTTGTCCTTTCGATGAACAGGGAGTCCTTTCAAGCCGTTCATCGTGGACCCATCTCGGGTACGGGTGCCGGGTGGATGGACCCCGCTGGTCAACGAGAAGGGGATAATCCCGCTGCACGTCAACAAGGAGAAACTCCTACCCTTTGACGCCTCGGATGCTGGCTTAGGTATGTCTGCTTGTGTTTTGATTATGTGTGAGCATTGCTGCTATTGTTGGTGTTGTTTTGTATTATATGCGGGGGGGGGGGGGGGGGGGGGGGGGGCTTGCGTGAAAAGTCTGTGTATTTATATGGCACTGTGTGTGTGTGGGATGGGGGTGGGGGGATGAGACAGAGACAGTTACATAGAGGCAGAAAATAGATAGATATATAATTGCATTCCCTCATCATGCAATTCGGTTGCTCCAAGATCTCTTTTTGTTTGTTTCTATGTATGGTATTTACGTGGGATGATTGTCTCGCCTTGTACGTGTATGTGCGTGTGTGCTGTTCTGCACATTAGCTGTGCGCAAAGTTCATCGAAGGATTGACAAACCCATCAAACAACGTATGCGTACATGTGTAGATACCATGCTATGAGTAATGTAGGTTAAATAGTGTCTGAAATGATCATGTTTCAATGTCCAGGGGAGCTAAGCGCAGAGGTACGCGGGCCAAACGGAAGGATACCTGTCGCCATTGACGCAAGGAACGACGGGAGACAAACGGTCATTTTCACACCTCGTGAAGAAGGTAGCCGCATACTTGTAGAGCCTAAGTATTTTATTATTTTTGTTGAATGTTTTTTGTTTTTTTTAATACATTTTTTTACTTTTTTTTTTACTTCGTCTTCAGCTTGTTTAGCGTTTGAGAGACAGACTGGCATACGCAATCTGGCATTCCATCTCCATTCGGGCATACACACATCTCAGATTTTTCCAAGCGTTTTCCGGTTCAGTCTACTGAAAATGGCTGCCCGACCCTATTATAGAACAAGGAAGGCGAAGACAGGGATATGTTAGAATCGATATCGCCCTCATATAGCATACATGATATGAGAGTAGTGGAGATCTGTAACAGCCACACCCCGCTCGATAGAATACACTGTAACCCCCCAAAATGCAACCCTCATAAATGCTTATAACTTCTAAATCCCCGAATTCGGACCTTTTACAAAAATTAAAAGTGCACACTAGTCAGTTCATTCATATTTTACTCATACATTTGGGACTTTTAGACTGGTCATGCATAAGCGGAAGTCAGGGCCGGACCAAATGAGTTGTAAGGGGGGGGTTCCTCCTTTTTTGGGGGGGCAAATCAGCGAAGTGGCGAAGCCACAAGCGCGCGCGCCTGCAAAGCAGGCGCGCGAACTAGGGGGGCCCGGGGGCATGCTCCCCCGGAAAATGTTTGAAAAACGGTTAAAATCTGTGCAATCTGGTGCATTCTGGGCCTTGTTTTGAGGGTTAAGGCCTGTCAGTGTGAGTTGGTGGGGGGGTACCTTTTTCTCATCGGATTTCACATTGAATAAAATTTGTTAGAGACACACACAAAATTTATTAAAAAACAAAACAAAAAAAACAAACCTCAAAGCAAGGTACATGCTTTTTTCCAGGGGTGGGGTTCCGGAACCCCTGGAACCCCCCCCTGGGTCCGGCCCTGGAAGTTAATGTAACCCAATATGGAGTAATTCGGCCAACAGATGTAGAAGTTAGTAACATTTTTGTGAACAATTCGAGTCACCATATAATAACCTCCCGAGGCTTTTACTTGGGATAAGACTATTTGTGACCCTCCACCACGAAATGAGTCGCATGCATGTCACCTCGCGCGGTTCTGCGCTAGGCTTAATATAAGTCCGGAGAGTATCTGGCAACAGTGTGAGGGTCACCTTAGTCACAGGCTTATAACTCAAACAAGTTTTCGCTCTTTTCTAAAACGGGTTTCACCACTGGATAGAGCATACAAAACTCTTTAGGAAAATGTAAAAATATGAAAATCATGCAAAGGTGACATGCGACTCATTCCGTGGTGGAGGGTCACATTTCCACTTTGACACATACCCAAAATCATCAGTTTGTGTGCTGTCTGTGCAGAAAGGGATTGTTTTAAATGAATGTATTCCCCAAAAGTCATTGATGACTCTTTTCCTCCAAGAAATAATATACTTTTAATGTTCTACCTTCAGGCAAACACCACATAAATGTAAAATGGGGTGGATTCCCCTTGGTAAACTCGCCATACGAAGGTTTCGCCACCTGGGATCCGGAGCCAGCTGTCTATGCTGAGAGAGAAATCGTCACTTTGAGACCCATACCTCTAATGTGAGTTGAAATATATTTGCAATAAAATAGAATATTCCTTGTACTGAAGCGGACAGTTAGAAGGACTAGGACACACGGTGAGTTAGACGTTTGCCATATTACAATTTATTTCTGTTTTGTTGTTGTAAGAGTTATATTTTCAATACGATTTTTTTCTATGAAGACGATTTTAAGTTTTGGGACATTGCATTCGATTTTCTTTTTTGGAGGAACCATCCATGCGGATAACACCTCTAATCGCGCATACAATACAATACAATACAATACAATACAATACAATAAACTTTATTAATCTCTAAAAGAGAAATTGCATTGCTGAGCTTTTGTGTCCGTAATAAAACATACATAAAACATGAAAAATAAACATTTGTTCTACGTCGTTATTCTGTACACGCTTCTCATGTGTATCAAAAATATCTTATTGAGAGAGGTCATGCATCTTTGCCTTAACGGGTTAAGAGCCATGGTAAATACTCTGCGTTAAACACCGTTCCATTTGTTATTTTCACTCCACACAATTTGTAGGTACATCCGTTATTGTGTTGTGTTTGCGTTATACACCGTTCCATTTGTTATTTTCACTCCACGCCATTTGTGGGTACATCCGTTATTGTGTTGTGTTTGCGTTATACACCGTTCCATTTGTTATTTTCACTCCACACAATTTGTAGGTACATCCGTTATTGTGTTGTGTTTGCGTTATACACCGTTCCATTTGTTGTGTTGAATGCAGAAAGCCAGTGGGTACATCCGTTATTGTGTTGTGTTGAATGCAGAAAGCCAGTGGGTACATCCGTTATTGTGTTGTGTTGAATGCAGAAAGCCAGTGGGTACATCCGTTATTGTGTTGTGTTGAATGCAGAAAGCCAGTGGGTACATCCGTTATTGTGTTGTGTTGAATGCAGAAAGCCAGTGGGTACATCCGTTATTGTGTTGTGTTGAATGCAGAAAGCCAGTGGGTACATCCGTTATTGTGTTGTGTTGAATGCAGAAAGCCAGTAGGTACATCCGTTATTGTGTTGTGTTGAATGCAGAAAGCCAGTGGGTACATCCGTTATTGTGTTGTGTTGAATGCAGAAAGCCAGTGGGTACATCCGTTATTGTGTTGTGTTGAATGCAGAAAGCCAGTGGGTACATCCGTTATTGTGTTGTGTTGAATGCAGAAAGCCAGTGGGTACATCCGTTATTGTGTTGTGTTGAATGCAGAAAGCCAGTGGGTACATCCGTTATTGTGTTGTGTTGAATGCAGAAAGCCAGTGGGTACATCCGTCATTGTGTTGTGTTGAATGCAGAAAGCCAGTGGGTACATCCGTCATTGTGTTGTGTTGAATGCAGAAAGCCAGTGGGTACATCTGTTATTGTGTTGTGTTGAATGCAGAAAGCCAGTGGGTACATCCGTTATTGTGTTGTGTTGAATGCAGAAAGCCAGTGGGTACATCCGTCATTGTGTTGTGTTGAATGCAGAAAGCCAGTGGGTACATCCGTCATTGTGTTGTGTTGAATGCAGAAAGCCAGTGGGTACATCCGTTATTGTGTTGTGTTGAATGCAGAAAGCCAGTGGGTACATCCGTTATTGTGTTGTGTTGAATGCAGAAAGCCAGTGGGTACATCCGTTATTGTGTTGTGTTGAATGCAGAAAGCCAGTGGGTACATCCGTTATTGTGTTGTGTTGAATGCAGAAAGCCAGTGGGTACATCCGTTATTGTGTTGTGTTGAATGCAGAAAGCCAGTGGGTACATCCGTTATTGTGTTGTGTTGAATGCAGAAAGCCAGTGGGTACATCCGTTATTGTGTTGTGTTGAATGCAGAAAGCCAGTGGGTACATCCGTTATTGTGTTGTGTTGAATGCAGAAAGCCAGTGGGTACATCCGTTATTGTGTTGTGTTGAATGCAGAAAGCCAGTGGGTACATCCGTTATTGTGTTGTGTTGAATGCAGAAAGCCAGTGGGTACATCCGTTATTGTGTTGTGTTGAATGCAGAAAGCCAGTGGGTACATCCGTTATTGTGTTGTGTTTAATGCAGAAAGCCAGTGGGTACATCCGTTATTGTGTTGTGTTGAATGCAGAAAGCCAGTGGGTACATCCGTTATTGTGTTGTGTTGAATGCAGAAAGCCAGTGGGTACATCCGTTATTGTGTTGTGTTGAATGCAGAAAGCCAGTGGGTACATCCGTTATTGTGTTGTGTTGAATGCAGAAAGCCAGTGGGTACATCCGTTATTGTGTTGTGTTGAATGCAGGAAGCCAGTGGGTACATCCGTTATTGTGTTGTGTTGAATGCAGGAAGCCAGTGGGTACATCCGTTATTGTGTTGTGTTGAATGCAGGAAGCCAGTGGGTACATCCGTTATTGTGTTGTGTTGAATGCAGGAAGCCAGTGGGTACATCCGTTATTGTGTTGTGTTGAATGCAGGAAGCCAGTGGG
>NC_090257.1:36329574-36339574 GCF_037325665.1 Littorina saxatilis
TTCGTCGTATTAATGACAGATCCATTCCAGCAGACGACTTTTGTACAGTTCCTCTGCGGACATCCGACACATTCCTTGTTCGTCTATATATTGCTAAACAGACAGTACACCACAACTTTGACAACATGCTGCAAAACAGACATGTCGGTTTTCTTGTTTATTGAAGCAAGGATAAAGTTGGAGACGGACTGGTTTCTTTATACGTGAGCCTTAAATTCTTTGCCTCTTGTTGTTCTTGTAATTCGTTTTGCTGATCTTCTACGTGTGGTTTTGATACCATATGAACCAAGCAAACCAGCTAACCAGCTAACCAGCTAACCCCCTCCCCCCAAAAAAAAAAAAAAAAAAAAAGAGAGAGAGGCAAAACAAGAAGGGTTGAAGCAGCCTGCATGCAACTGAGGTCAGAAAAAAAAAGAAAAAAAAAGCTAACCAGCAGTTCATGTTTGTTTGTTTAACGCCCAGCCGACCACGAAGGGCCATATCAGGGCGGTGCTGCTTTGACATATAACGTGCGCCACACACAAGACAGAAGTCGCAGCACAGGCTTCATGTCTCACCCAGTCACATTATTCTGACACCGGACCAACCAGTCCTAGCACTAACCCCATAATGCCAGACGCAAGGCGGAGCAGCCACTAGATTGCCAATTTTAAAGTCTTAGGTATGACCCGGCCGGGGTTCGAAACCACGACCTCCCGATCACGGGGCGGACGCCTTACCACTAGGCCAACCGTGCCGGTCAGCAGTTCATGTGAAACTTGATTATGTAAATGAACATGTTGCAGGAAAGCATTATATCGATGTGGACTATAACGGGGCACCCCTACCCCAGTCCCCTCTAATCGGGTATGCCACCCGTGAAATGGAACCCAACAACAACCTCTACACGGCGCCCCCCAATGTGTTTGTCTCACGACCAACCTCCGGCCCGCCCTCACCGTAAGTTTGGTTGAATTGGAGTGTGTGTGTGTGTGTGTGTGTGTGTGTGTGTGTTTGTGTGTGTGTGTGTGGTGTGTGTGATTGTATGTGTGTGTGTGTATGTGCGAACGTGTGTGTGTGTGTGTGTGTGTGTGTGTGTGTGTGCGTGTGTGTGTGTGTGTGTATGTGCGAACGTGTGTGTGTGTGTGAGTGTATGTGTGTGTGTGTGTGTGTATGTGCGAACGTGTGTGTGTGTGTGTGTGTGTGTGTGTGTGTGTGTGCGCGTTTGTGTGTGTGTATGTGTGTATGTGTGTGTGTGTGTGTATGTGCGAACGTGTGTGTGTGTGTGTGTGTGTGGGTGTGTGTTTATGTGTGTGTGCGTGCGCGTTTGTGTGTGTGTGTGTCTGTGTGTGTGTGTGTGTGTGTCTGTGTGTGTCTGTGTGTGTGTGTGTGTGTCTGTGTGTGTGTGTGTGTGTGGGTGGGTGTGTGTGGTGTATATTTATCTCTGTGTGTGTGCCTGTGTATATGTGTGGCACCTTGAAAACTCCCGTTTAATAAAGGTACGCGGCACTTCCTTACATTAAATATTTGACCTTGTAATCTTGCAGGACTAGAATGAAGGACGAAGATAAAGACATCATCCCCCTCAAAGTGGGCAAGGAGAAGCAGATACCGTTCGACGCAAGCAAGGCACCACCAGGTAAACTAATTTTTCTCAACTACTATAATAGCACACGACTTTCGCAAAGAAGCAACCCTATAGATTGTGCCTATCGTGCAAAATTAGGAAACAAATCTCGTGATTGCTCCACCTGTAATAATCCGGGAGTCTTGTGTTAGTAGCGCTTTCCTTTCGACGTTAAGTTGGTGTTCTAGTCGTGTTTCTCAGCGTTATGAGGATACCAATACAGTACGAACACCAACTTAAAGGCACAGTAAGCCTCCCGTAAACCATCACAGAGCTCCCCGAGCGTCTACATACAGTACAAGCATACTTCCATTTGAACGCTCACCGAACGGGAACATCCTGGCTGCTTTCTGTCGAGCGTGAGACATTTTCAAAGAATTTATTTTCGTAGACTTGTTCCGTTAACAACAACGGCGCCTCGTTTTTGCGCTAGACCTAACTTTTAAAATCTAAATAATAAATTGACAGCTTGTTACACAAACATTCTTTAATCATAAAAGAATTCGTTTTTCATCAAGACAAGATCAGAACAATTCGAAGTTGTGAAAGTTTAAAAAAAGAAAAGCCCGGAAGCAGGGTCACGCAAGGGTCGTAGCAGACGACGGCCCGGTTTATCAGTGCAAATCGCCGTTCCTCTCAACAGTCAAAAGCCATCGCTAGAGTTCTTGTGAACCACAGCCGTTGTTTCGTGCACACAAAAAACGTGCTATTGTAGATAAGCTCACGTCGAGTCGCATTCAAATGACTAACTATGACGACTGCATTGTGAAAAGGGAAAACTGGATCACACGGGTTCACGATGGCTCAGGGGTAAGATAAACCACGCAAAAATAAATTCTTTGAAAATTGTTCGCTCTTTACGGAGGGCACCTAGGATGTTCTCAATTGGTGAGTGTTTAAATGAAATGGTGTTTGTACTGTGTGTAAAAGCCTGACCGTATCTGTGATGGTTTACGGGAGGCTTACTCTGCCTTTAACTTTGGGAAGAAACGCTCCAATCAAAAGAGGTATATACTGAACACGTCTTTTACCCTTCAGAACATGTGGAGGGTGAGCTTTCTTCTTCTATGCAGTTGTCGTCCATGAAGCCTTATTTCCGCACAGATAATTATCTCACCAGTAAAAAAACCCAGTGAAACTTCTCTTTTAAGTGCCTCCGTCTCCCAGGTACGGATATATCCGTACCCACTCATAATTATGGCTCTATCTGACCAGGTACGGATATATCCGCTCAGACGTTAGCTTCAGTCGCTTCCTGTAACGTACATCTAACGCCTGCATTCCAGCGTGTTGATACACGATTACTACAATTCTGAGTGACCTGCTGCAGCACAGATGGTCTCGGCTAAAAAAAACTTGGTCAACATAGGTGAGGTAGAAAGTGTTAAGTCCCTCTCTGTGTTGGTTCCCCGACATTTTATCTTAATAAAGTATCTAACGTCACCCCTATTTTACGACTCCCTCTAATATACGACCTAATTTCTCAGACTTTTGGAGGCCTTAAGACAGAGGTTTTATTGTAAATGTCATGTTGTAATCAAGTGTCCTGTCCATGTTGTCCGCTCCAGGTAGGTTAACGGCCGCAGTGCGGGGTCCAACCAGGAAAGTACCTGCCGCGGTGGAGGACAGAGGAGATGGTAAACCCGTCTTGTGCTTCACACCTGAGGAGGAAGGTAGGGACGTTTTTTTGTGTTTGTTTTGTTTGGCGTACTCTCGTGCGCGCTCCTATACGTACGCATGCTCGCACCCACCTACGTGCGCCCGCAAACATGCATGTGCGCATGTAAACGCCCACGCACGCACGCAAGCACAAACACATTGGCAAGCACGCACTCACTGTATGTTGACAGTTGATGACATTTCAGAGACTAAATACTTTAGATGCACCATGAATTGCAATGAACATTAACAAGAGCAAGGCGTATCCAGCACGTACAGTACGTTCAACTTCCAAACTTATTATTTTTACACACTTCGCGTTTCAAATAAAATAATGACACATAACAAAATGACACATAAAAAAATGACATTAAAAAAAAAATGCAAACCAGCCAGACAGTTCATGTGAAACTTGATTATGTAATAAACATGTTGCAGGCAGGCACTATATCGATGTCGACTATAACGGGGCACCTCTACCCCAGTCCCCTCTGCTCGGGTATGCCACCCGTGATATGGAACCTAACGGCTACCCCAGTGGCTCTCCACCCGTCTACCTTGCAGGACATCACCCCAGGTAACGAAAAATACATTCACATATAATTATATGGCTGTCACGGTAACCATGATGGATTGATCGAAAAGCACGCAGATCTATATACACACATATGAGCATACATGGGTTTATCATCACGGATACGATATTCTACGATATTCTACGATATTCTACGATATACTTTGTGTTTGTTGTGTGGTCGTTTTGTTTGGTGATTTATTTTGTTTTGTTTCGTGTTTGGTGTTACGTTTTCTTTCTGTCTGTGTTTGCATTTATTTATTTTTTTTAACATTTTTTTAGTATTTATGTATGTTAATTGATGGGTTGTTTCTTTGTTTGTTTGTTCGTTTATTTGGTAGTGGCGACCTGATTTAAACAGGAGTTTTGTCTTTTCCTTTCTGACAAGACTTTTTCTTTACTTGCTTCAAGTTCTTAAGTCTCTAACTTTATATCGTGGTTTTGTACCCCCACCAATTTACTGTATTGTGTCTATTTTCAGAGACGGATACCCCGTGTCACCAGAAGACAAGGAAATCATTCCTCTAAAAGTCAACAAGGAGAAAGCACTGCCCTTCGACGCTACGCTTGCCGGTCCAGGTCTGTTCTTTCAGTTGAATGCCATCGAAGAGAAAGAAGATAGAAAAAATGTCATTAAGACTATGGGGAGATATTAGAGGGGTTGACGGATGGAGAAAGAAAGGTTGACAGTGGGGCACGCTAATCGCAAGAGAACGGTGCCTGCACACACTCTCGTCCAAGTTAAGTCGCCACTCCCCCCTAAAAAAACCACAACACTCAAAAACACGCACACAAAAACAAGCAACTTATACAATAGAGACTATAATGTTACGTGGGAAATAATGTTGCGTTGGGAAACTTCCCTACGTGACATTACAGGCCAGTCACTAGTGAGAGGGTGTGTCTGAAACACGCGGACAAATGCACGTGTGAATTTATTTGTCCTAGAAAAAGCAAGGATACTCACTCTTCCACCACCCATAAATTAAAAACCCGACGGAGTTATTTCCGAAAATCGTCAACTACACACTCTTGCTCCTGGATGTTCGATACATTTGAAAGCTGCAGTGCTGTCTCAGTAGAGGATGAATGTTTAATAAGGTTCACTCTATTTACTTCCAGGTCACTTAACAGCAACGGTGCGCGGACCCAGGAGGCCCATCCCCGTTCGGGTAGAGGACCGGAAGAACGGCCGGCCCACAGTGCATTTCACACCGGAAGAGGAAGGTAAGAGTTTGACAAAGAGGTGGTACATAGCCTTTCCGTATCCAGTTAGCATCGCGCATTTCGTAATATTCTCATAATGTACCCCTCCCCTTATTGTAGTCATTAAGGTATTTTATAATCATTGACAGGCCAGCCTAACTAGACGTGTCGAAGACAATTTTCCATGTTGATGTTTTCAAGTGTTGTTATTGTTTTTATTTAAAATTTTTTGTTGTTGTTGAGAATCAGCTTTTTTTTTTAATGAGATATTAGTTATTACTGTTATTATTGTGAATTCCAGTACACTTGTAGTTCACTTAGATCCTGGTGCATTGTGTACAGTATGTTTTTGTTGTTAAACTTCTACATTCTTTTTCCCAGGTCAGCATTCCATTGGGGTTAACTGGAATGGACGTCCCATACCCCAGGCCCCGTTGATGGGGTACGCTACCCCTGATGACGGTCCTCGCTACAACGGTCTTCCACCCGTCTATCTGGCCGGATATCATCCAAGGTAAGTTATAAGTTGGCTGTGGAATTAATGCAATTCTGAATTTTTATTTTCCAGTCTGGATAAAGCAACATTTTGGTTCCTTGTATGCACAGGACTCCCACTCAAAGTCCGTCTGTGGGTCAGGGAAGGAAAGTCAAGTGGAAAAATGTCACATTTATATATGTCTAGTCTGACCCGTCTGCCTCTCTGTTTGTCTCTCTGTCTGTCCCTCTGCGTGTATTCCTTGAGGCTCTTGTGGCTGCCTGCATGGTTGCATCTCAGCGTTGCATTTCTATGTCGATTTCTGCATGATTCTGGATTTAAATGATGTATCAGAAACACTGAATGTTTCCTTCACGCCTAATTACAAACCCTTTTTCAGCTTCCAATTAAAATTTATTTTGTGTGCAATTCTATAGAGGCAGCAATCCGTATGATCCAGAGAAGGACATCATCCCCCTGAAGGTGAACCACACGAAACAGCTTCCCTTCGACGCCACAGAAGCCGGACCTGGTAAGTCAAGATATGACAGGCACAATGGTCTAGTGGATCAGAAGCCGGACCTGGTAAGTCAAGATATGACAGGCACAATGGTCTAGTGGATCAGAAGCCGGACCTGGTAAGTCAAGATATGACAGGCACAATGGTCTAGTGGATCAGAAGCCGGACCTGGTAAGTCAAGATATGACAGGCACAATGGTCTAGTGGATCAGAAGCCGGACCTGGTAAGTCAAGATATGACAGGCACAATGGCCTGGTGGATCAGAAGCCGGACCTGGTAAGTCAAGATATGACAGGCACAATGGTCTAGTGGATCAGAAGCCGGCCTCCTGAACGCGAAGTCGTGGGTTCGAATCCCGGCCGCGCCTGGTGGGTGAAGAGTGACGATTTTTCTGATCCCCAGGTCAATGTATGCGCCGACTTGCTAGTGCCTTATCCCCCTTCGTGTTTAAGTGGATCTTTTTCGTGGAATGAAGGATTATTACGACAGAAAAACAAGCACGGAAAAGATCCTGTACTCCATGTCAGAGTTCGGTGGGTTATAGAAACACGAAAATACTAAGCATGCTTCCCCCGAAAGCGGCATATGGCTGCCTAAATGGCGGGGTAAAAAAGGTCATACACGTAAAAAATGAAATGTAAGTTATTAATGCTTGTATGTTATTTCTTACGAGGAAACTTTTTATATGTAAAATGTAGAATTTTAATGTCTAATGTAAAGCGCCATGAGACTGCCATTTGGCGGTGAACAGCGCTATAAAAGAATGTTGTATTATTATTTAAGTTATTGAGACATCACTGTGCGCTAAGAGATTTATAGAGCAAATCGAGAAAATAAATTATTGAACGAGCGCAAAGCGCTGAGTTCAATAATTATCTCCAAGAGTGCGCTAACAGTTTTAAGCGCATTGCCATTAGCCAATCAACTGTTTCACATCATGTGACACCAGTACTTACTGACAATTATTATTATTATTAGAAACCGGTGGAGTTTCAGCCCACGGACGAAGAAAATGTCAAAATGTAGGTAGTAAGCTTACCAGTGCACTGCCTTAATATAATGATTTATCAAAGGGAATGATTCTTCAATTGATGTAAATGTCGTTATTCTTCTATTTAAAAGTGGATCTTTCTAGTGGAATAAAGGGTTAGCACAACGCAAAAACAGTATTTGCTTGTTGCATGAAAGTAGTTCGGTCAGCGCCTCTCACGTGCCTGTACTTATCTTCGTTGCTAGGCGCAAGGAGACTGCTTCCGCATGTCTTCAGCCTACTGCACTGTTGTATGTATCAGGCAAAAAAAAAAGGTCTGTTTACGGTAACATAGGCCAAAAAAATAGGGTCGGTAGGTCGGGATTTTTTTTTCTCCAAAAAACCATGTTTTTACGTTATTTCTTTTTTCCCAAATGCCAAAAAAAGTCTAGGGTCGCGCGAAAAAAATAGAGTCGGTCGGGTTACCGTAAACAGACTATTTTTTTGGGGGGGGCCTTAATTATTTAGAAGGCTAATTTCCCTTTGTTATTTGTTCATAGTTCTACCGCTATCCACAGTAAACTAAAACAGACAGTGCTAAAACGTTTGCTGAGATATTTCTCTGTCCGAGGTAACTTCTTCTTCTTCTTCTTCTTCTTCTTCTTCTTCTTCTTCTTCTTCTTCTTCTTCTTCTTTATCTTCTTCTTTTCTTCTTCTTCATTTTCTTCTTTTTCGTTTATGGGCTGAAATTCCCACGTACACTCGTATTTTTTTTTTTACCCTGCCATTTAGGCAGCCATACGCCGCTTTTGGGGGACGATGTAGCAATGTTACCAATGGTGTTGACACCTTGATGTTACAGTCACGTTTTGTTCGTTGCTATCATTACTACGAAACACTGAGAGTAATGGTGGTGATGTATGAACACAGGCACAATGACGGCCAGGGTAAGAGGGCCCACCAGACAGATACCTGTGGCTGTTGACGATAGGAAGAACGGCAAACCCACACTGTCCTTCACGCCTGAAGAAGAAGGTAGAGCAAATATGAAGTCTATAATACGATAATTCGTTATGCATGCGTCAGTGTGTGTGTGTGTGTTTGTGTGTGTGTGTGTGTGTGTGTGTGTGTGTGTGTGTGTGTGTGTGTATATGTGTGTGTGTGTGTGGGTGTGTGTGTGTCTTTTCCTGTGTCTTTGTGTGTTTCAGACAATATGCGCACGCCTATGATGTATGTATTCAGTTGGCCGCTGTCAGCGTGAGGTCGATCCCAGGTTCGGCGGAAATTTATTTCAGAGTCAACTTTGTGTGCAGACTCTATTCGGTGTCCGAACTCCCCCCCCCCCCCCCCCCCCGTGTACACTACTTTGGGTGTGCACGTTAAAGATCCCACGATTGACAAAAGGGTCTTTCCTGGCAAAATTGCTTTGGCACAGTTAATAATTGTCTACCTATACCCGTGTGACTTGGAATAATAGGCCGTGAAAGGTAAATATGCGCCGAAATGGCTGCAATTACTGGCCGTATAAAATTTCATCTCACACGGCATCACTGCTGAGCGCCTAGAACTGTACCCACGGAATATGCGCGATATAAGCCTCATTGATTGATTGATTGATTGTATGTAAACATACGCATGTGTGTTTCTTTATCCGCCTGTGTCCGCCTGTATGTATGTTAATCTGCCTGTCTATCTGTGTGTGTTTAAAATTTTGCAACAAATGATGCACGGTGTAAGAATATACTCAAGCTGTCTCACTTATTGACTGGGTCAGGTTTTAGTTTTGAGAGGAATAAAGATTGGCGGAAGGGCACGGAAAGACGGTTTATTTGGTACTAGTGGCGTTTGAAGTCTAAACCACATACACCCATTTCACCAATATTTTACAGGCAAACACTTGATAGATGTTGACTGGAACGGACAACCAATTCCTAAATCTCCTTTTGTCGGCTACGCTACAAGAGATCCACAACCCGTGCTGATATCACCAGGGTGAGTCAAGGCATCTTGCAACAAAGATGTTAACGATGGTTTCTTTGAAGGTTGGCGCGAGGGGGTGGGGGGAGGGGGGTGGTGGTAGTGGGGTGGTGGTAGTGAAGATTAACCTTTGCTACATTGCAAGGTATAAAGCTTCGAACGTTTTGAGCTGCATTGAACATAGAGAAACATTCGACAATGCGAGGTATCAGCTCGTAGATAGTGTGTTAAGAAAAGCAACACGGATGTAATAACTTTGACCATGTTCAAACTCAAATAAGTGGATGTTTGCTTTTGACACGTACAACTGTACAATGAAACCACAACAAAAACCACCACAGAAACAAACGAATGAAATGAGAAAAAAAAATCAAAATCATTATTTGCATGCGTATCAGGTCTAGTCGGCCACCATCAGTGAGGGAGGACCCGGATGTGAGTTTCCGCAGCAGCACCGCCAGCCTGGCCCCCTACCAGCCCACCAAGGTTCGCGTGCTGCCCACGGGCTCTGCACGCAGTTCACCAAAGGTGATCCTCAGTGGTCGGGGTCTGAAGGAGGCGGAGGTGGACAAGCCCGCCGTCTTCCACGTAGATGGCACCCAGGCAAACCCAGGTTCGTGTCCTGGAGCTGTCATCATCGCACCAAGTCTTTCGTTGGTTTAAACAAGATTGAATTCAATTTAAACATGATTATAGTAACGCCAAAAAAAAAATTAGGTGTGGTTAAGGTAACATAGCCCCCCAAAAATAGGGTAGGAAGGTAGGCAATCACTTTTTTTTTTTTACTTTTTTTTTTTAATGTATTTTTTAATGTATTTCTACTTGACAGGGAAATAAGTGTGCGTCTGCATGACGACTCGAGCGCTTTCGCTTTCATTGCGTTTTCTGCACTCGTTTTCTTGTTTTCATTTTTTTTTGTGGACAAATGTAATAAAAAGTTATAGGGTCGGCCCCTAAAAATAGGGTAGGTCGGGTTACCTTAACCACACCTATTTTTTTTTTAGGCCTAATA
>NC_090257.1:36344574-36373017 GCF_037325665.1 Littorina saxatilis
CTTATGAGTTCATTGTTGTGTATAGATCTTTGATCCGAGGGTATGTGTTTGCTGGTGTCTATCTTCTTGTATAAGCGTTCTGTTTTAATTTATCCTTTGTGATAATCGTTTTGGAGCCTCGCTACAGCTCATATCCGTACTCGAACATTTTCAGATATATTTTTGGTAAATTCAGGTAAAAAGTTTATCTTTTCTCCCACACTTATAATTTAACAAAAATCGTAGCACTTTATTCGGGGTTAATGTTTAGGTGGGTTGACATCCAGGGTAGCGAATGTATTCAGAATGTTTTTGATCTGTATACGCATGTGTGGTGAGAGACCTGATACAATATTGGCACGGTTTTGCAATGGGAATGGCTTAAATTGTTTGTAGTAATAGACGAACTTGGAAAAGAACTCTGTCGGGTTTGTATTGGTTGTTGAAGATTAAAAACCTTTGCTTTTATTGATGCAAACTTTCCACACGTGCTCATTGTCCAAGTTTCAGACACACCCCTCGCTAGTGACAGGCTTATAATGTCACGTGGGAAAGTTTGCCTCAATAAAAGCAAGAGTATTCACTCTTTCACAACCCATACTAACCCAACGGAGTTATTTCCGAACGTCGTGTATTGTTTCTGGAGTTATGTGTCATATATGCATGCGTGGATTGGGTACAGTAATCTTCACTTTTACACCATCATATTGTGTTTCATCCCTCTCAACCGCCTTCCCTTATATGTTTGTTGTTTTGGTATACAGTTTACCTTATTTGACTGATAAAACAGCCATGTACAGAACAGAAAATAGTAGAACAGCTTATGTTACTTGGCATGTAAAACACTGCACAGCTATGTACAGAACACAAAGTAGTAGAACAGCTTATGTTACTTGTCATGTAAAACACTGCACAGCCATGTACATACAAAACTATAATTATATTCGTTGCCATATTCACAACAAAAAATAATAGAGAAGTACGGTGGTTTCTTTAATTTGGGAGACAAACCAGCCATATACACAACGAATACTATGCCAGCTCAGGTAACTAGACATGAAATACCGAACAGACATGTAAACAACGAAAACTAATGTGGCAGCTTAAGTTCCTTGACAGACAAAACGCTAAACAGACATGTACACAACGAAATTAGTAGGGCATCTTATGTTACCTGACAGATAAAATACTGAAAACATATAAACAGAAACAAAAATTAACAGAGCAGCTACGATACACAACAACCATTAGTAGAGCACCTTATGTTACTTGATAGATGATACAGCCATACACACTATGACAATAGTAAAGTTTATTTAAATATAGCACATTAAAACAGAATTTGCATTTTCTTTGTTTTAGGCAAATGTGACTATATAGTTTTATTGAGTCACTTGAGAAAAAGTGACTCTATGTAATCGGTCAGTGTTAGTCTGTCCGGCCGGCCGTCCGTAGACACCACCTTAACGTTGGACTTTTCTCGGAAACTATCAAAGCGATCGGGCTCATATTTTGTTTAGTCGTGACCTCCAATGACCTCTACACTTTAACGATGGTTTCGTTGACCTTTGACCTTTTTCAAGGTCACAGGTCAGCGTCAAAGGAAAAATTAGACATTTTATATCTTTGACAAAGTTCATCGGATGTGATTGAAACTTTGTAGGATTATTCTTTACATCAAAGTATTTACATCTGTAGCCTTTTACGAACGTTATCAGAAAAACAAGGGAGATAACTAGCCTTTTCTGTTCGGCAACACACAACTTAACGTTGGGCTTTTCTCGGAAACTATAAAAGTGACCGGGCTCAAATTTTATGTGAACGTGACTCATTGTGTTGTGAATAGCAATTTCTTCCTGTCCATCTGATGCCTCATATAATATTCAGAACTGCGAAAGTGACTCGATCGAGCGTTTGCTCTTCTTGTTAAAAGCTGTGGATAATCTAAATATGTACATATGCTTACCAAATATTTCTCTCACGCTGATTTAGAAAACTAAAAAGAAAAGAAGGAAAAAACAGTTATGCTTTTATGTCTCTGCTATTTAATGGAGTTACAAAACGAACCATTGACAATTGATATTCAAACTAACGCAGTCAGAAGAAGTCATACAGCACTCAAAAATCGAAAATACCCACACACCAACCACATAGACACAGAATGAAAGACGGACAGAACGACACAGAGACATACACACAGACACACAGACACACGAGAACAAACACAGACGCAAGTTACTTTGACCAAATATTAAAGTTAGAAATTAAAACGTTTACAGTGTTGGGTACATAAACCGCAGACAAAGAGTGTACTCATAGCAATTAGTGCAGTGCACAGTACCGATAGCTTCGTAACACTAATACCGGTGAAGGCAATTTCCTATGTGCATTGTCTGTTTGTCAAGAGTAATGATTGTGAGGCATGGGATAATACGATGGGTTTATTTGGTGCGGTTGAAGTAGAATAGAACTTATATACACAGAGTAGGCAGATAAGTAGTGAGTTGTCTACCGGTGCCAATCGTGTTATCATGATTTATGTCCAACGTGTGACCCCTATATTGTATTCTTCTTTTAAGGAGAGTTACCGTTTTGCTTTCCTTGTTTCAGTTTTGTTGGTGCGGAATGTGTGTAGGATTTGTTAACATGGGAAACCGATGTGTTTGTGTTTGTCGTGATATTGTAGTTGACTGTGTTTGCGTTTATATATTCGATAAGTTGTGTGATTGTGTTTGTGTGTGTGTGATTGTGTTTGTGTGTGTGTGTGTGTTTGTGTGTGTGTGTGTGTGTGTGTGTGTGTGTGCGCGTGCATATGTGGTAATATTTGTGTTAGTGTGTGTGTGTGTGTGTGTGTGTGTGTGTGTGTTTGTGCGCGCGTGCGCGCATGTGTTAATATTTGTGTGTGTGTGTGTGTGTGTGTGTGTGTGTGTGTGTGTGTGTGTGTGTGTGTGTGTGTGTGTGTGTGTTGCTTGTGCAGTTCTTTCTAGTCAGACATCTACCGCCTGTAGACTGACAAAAATTAACTGCACAAAGAGTGTATGTTTTGTTGGCAGTTGGAGTTAAAATGGTTGCACTGCAAAACGCAGAAAATTTGAATATTAAGTATATTTAATGAACATTACTCCTCAAACGAAGTGATTTAGTTTGTTTTCCCGCGAACTTCTTGTTCATCTTGTCCTTACATGTCAGGGCTCCCCACGAACGCCCGTCCTACAGGGTCCCGGGACCCCCACTGTCAATGTTTAGAGGGTTCATGGACCCCCTTAGCAGAGTTTTAGAGGGTCCCTAGAGTCCCGGGTCCCCAAACCCCCAATTTACATACAACGCATTGTTATCGCGAATACTGTGATATGACCTGGTTTTTTGATTTACCAGAATATTCGAGGAGGACACTTCAACTATACCAAGTCAAATGCAACACACACGAACACTTTGTTCCCGCGTGAAAATGGGATAATTTGTGTTTGCACTTTGACTTAGCTGACGACTAAAGTCTGAAAAGAGTATACGGGACGCACGACAGAGGAAATTGAGTGCGTCCCGGGACCCGCTCTTTGTAGGTTTAGTGCGTCCCGGGACCCGCTCTTTGTAGGTTTAGTGCGTCCCGGGACCCGCTCTTTGTAGGTTTAGTGCGTCCCGGGACCCGCTCTTTGTAGGTTTAGTGCGTCCCGGGACCCGCTCTTTGTAGGTTTAGTGCGTCCCGGGACCCGCTCTTTGTAGGTTTAGTGCGTCCCGGGACCCGCTCTTTGTAGGTTTAGTGCGTCCCGGGACCCGCTCTTTGTAGGTTTAGTGCGTCCCGGGGCCCGCTCTTTGTAGGTTTAGTGCGTCCCGGGACCCGCTCTTTGTAGGTTTAGTGCGTCCCGGGACCCGCTCTTTGTAGGTTTAGTGCGTCCCGGGACCCGCTCTTTGTAGGTTTAGTGCGTCCCGGGACCCGCTCTTTGTAGGTTTAGTGCGTCCCGGGACCCGCTCTTTGTAGGTTTAGTGCGTCCCGGGACCCCCTCCTTGAATGTCTAGTACATGATTTTGGCGTCCAGTGCGTATGGGACGCACGCTATGGGGAGCCCTGCATGTTGTTGTTGTTGTTGTTGTTGTTGTTCAGAAATTTAATCCAGCGCCTAGCTCGGAAAACATTTTTGAGGATGAAAGTCGCTTGTACATTTCAATGCGTGTTATTCTCTCATGTGCCAAGAGATTGGTTCTGTATAACTCTCGCTTAATCCATTGCACATGTCGTATGCATTTAGAGCGCTTACCTCCCTTTGATTATTTGATCGGAAAACAATGTTTGACTTATTTGCTGTGGACTGCAGGGAGGCTGACAGTGGCGTGCACTGACCCCAGAGGGAACACCATCCCATGTCGTTTCCTTGACAACCAGGACGGCACGCGGTCACTCAAGATGACCCCCACCATGCCGGGCAGACACCGGGTGGACATCAAGTACAATGACCAGCACATCATGGGTAGGTTTTTGTCTCTGCTTGATCAATTCTTTATGAAAAAAACAGGAATTGTAGGCTATTGGAACGTTTAATTACTGACAAAACAAAACTTAATTTAAATTTCGTCGTCGTCCCGGAATTTTGGCGTAACTCGATTCTTCGCGATTTTGATGTTTTTGTGCTTTAGCCTAAGTGTATAATTCTTAATGAGAAACATTCTCTAAAATACGATGGACAATAAATTATTTAACATTCTTTTCTCTGTCTATCCATACCCACGGAAAAAATTAAACACTATTTCATAATTAAAAAAAATAAATTCTTCTTCTTCTTCTTCTTCGTCGTTCGCAAAAACAAAACAAAAAAATCAATTTTGGCCTTCTGCTGAAAAACTGTCTAGAAGGAGTCACGCCTAAATTCTACGACGACGTCGATTTACAAATCAGAAATTGCACTGAGCGCCTAGCTCGGAAAACAATGTTTGACCTGCTTACCGTGCACATTGTGGTAAACGTAACGTTTTGCTTTGTTAATAATTAAACGTTCCACTAACCTATAGTTCTTGTTGGCTCACGTAAGTGTAGCCTATGCGATCGTAACTTTGTCTGTCTGTGCGTTTGTGCGTGTGTGCGTGTGTGTGTGTGTTTGTTTGTGCGAGTGTATGTCTGTGGTAGAAACTTTAACATTTCGTCATTTGAAGACGTCACATTATGGCGTAAGAGGGTTAGACGTCACGCGAAGGAATTACTGAAAGTCTCGGTCATTGTTATTTTGAGCGGGCCGAGACTAGTTGGCAGTCGTGTCCCTGTAAGTAGGCTACATGCAGACAGACAGATCTAGATCTAGTGTCTCGCTTTCTTGCACAGTGTCACCTATGCTTACTGTGTGTGTGTGTGTGTGTGTGTATGTGTGACGGAGTGATTGAGTTTGTGTTACTGTTTGTCGATTTCTTACGTGAGCCTTGAAGGCTTCGCCTCTTGTTTATTCAGAATTTTGGAACGTAAACAGTCATTCTGTTTTTGGATTTCTGCTAAATTCTTCGTTTGTACTGTATGGCAGGTCGCTTTCCCCAGGGAGAGAGCAATCAAATGTCCATGAGCAAATCTTTTTTAGTTGGCGCAAACCTACTTGTTTGGGGAACAGGCACGGTTGGCCTAGTGGTAAGGCGTCCGCCCCGTGATCGGGAGGTCGTGGGTTCGAACCCCGGCCGGGTCATACCTAAGACTTTAAAATTGGCAATCTAGTGGCTGCTCCGCCTGGCGTCTGGCAATATGGGGTTAGTGCTAGGACTGGTTGGTCCGGTGTCAGAATAATGTGACTGGGTGAGACATGAAGCCTGTGCTGCGACTTCTGTCTTGTGTGTGGCGCACGTTATATGTCAAAGCAGCACCGCCCTGATATGGCCTTTCGTGGTCGGCTGGGCGTTAAGCAAACAAACAAACAAACAAACGTGTTTGGGCCCTCAGTAGATAATGCAATTGCTGGCATTAATGCTTGAAAGCAGCAACCAACCAACACGTATATGTCATCCTCTGAAACATAATGTACACAACTCAGCTTGCTCTATGTTCACAGGAAGTCCCTACAACATCGACATCAGTGAGACTCAGGTGCATGGCAAGGTGAGGGTGTGGGGGCCGGGTATCCAGCGGGGTGGCATCCTCAACCGCTTTGAGAGCAACTTCTGGGTGGACACCACGGGGGCCGGTGCTGGGGAGCTGAGGGTTCGAATCATGGGGCCCAAGGGTGAGTCATTTTAAGTTTGTTACGTTAAATTTAGGATTGCAAGGTATGTTGTGTGGTTGTTGCATGACATTTCTAACTGTTATGATTTGTGATTAGTATATCTGCATGTGAATTTAATAGGGGATTAATGTTGTTGCTGTGTGGTTTCTTAGTCTCCTGGGACCAAAACCTTATTAAAAACTTGTGAAGCTCGTCAGCTACGGTAGAAGCCCCCCCCCCCCTTTGAAACCCACAATTAAGACTCCCTCTCTTTTAACCCCGTCTTTTCTGACTTTTTACCATAACCTCTGTAAATGTACCTGCATTTTAAGACTCCCTCCATTTTAAGTCTTGATTTATTTTCTCAGATAGGTTTTTGGTCTTAAAAGGGGGGTTCCACTGTAGTTCTTTAGTTCGTTTATAATTGTGACCCTCCACCACGGAATGAGTCGCAAGTCACCTTTGCATGATTTTCATATTTTTTACATTTTTCTAAAGAGTGTTTTATGCTCTATCCATTGGTGAAAACCGTTTTAGAAAAGAGCAAAAACTGTTTGAGTTATAAGCCTGTGACTAAGATGACCCTCACACAGTTACCAGACACTCCCCGGACTTATATTAAGCCTAGCGCAGAACCGCGCGAAGTGACATGCGACTCATTTCGTGGTGGAGGGTCACAAATGAGTGCAGGGGTTATTTTGTCTTACTTTGTTTTACCCAAAGCACTGGTTTAACGTGGGTTTTCTGCGGAAACAAGTCTTTTCGTGTCTTTTTCATGTGCATTCTATGTGAAGATAACAAACAGCCAACCATAAAAGGATGTGACCAATTCAATGTTAAACCTAACGTAACGTGTTTCGTGTTTCATAAGTGTATAGCAAGCAATCTGCGTAACCCCGCGCGGGTTAGGGGGAAGAATTTACCCGATGCTCCCCAGCATGTCGTAAGAGGCGACTAACGGATTCTGTTTCTCCTTTTACCCTTGTTAAGTGTTTCTTGTATAGAATATAGTCAATGTTTGTAAAGATTTTAGTCAAGCAGTATGTAAGAAATGTTAAGTCCTTTGTACTGGAAACTTGCATTCTCCCAGTAAGGTAATATATTGTACTACGTTGCAAGCCCCTGGAGCAATTTTTTTATTAGTGCTTTTGTGAACAAGAAGCAATTAACAAGTGGCTCTATCCCATCTCCCCCCCTTTCCCCGTCGCGATATAACCTTCGTGGTTGAAAACGACGTTAAACACCAAATAAAGAAAGAAAGAAAGCAATCCGCGTAAAGATCGGGATCGTGTCAGTGTCTTAAAGTAACCTTTCAACAGACGATGTTTGGAAATGAGTCCGTCGGGTTTGTATTGGTTGTGAAAGAATGTATACCCTTCAGTGCTTTTCCTGAACAATCTACACACGTGCTCCTGTCTTCGTGTAGCCGACACACCCCTCGCTAGTGATTGGCCACTCCAATGTTTGTCCGACACACCCCTCGCTAGTGATTGGCCACTTCAATGTTTGTCCGACACACCCCTCGCTAGTGATTGGCCACTCCAATGTTTGTCCGACACACCCCTCGCTAGTGATTGGCCACTTCAATGTTTGTCCGACACACCCCTCGCTAGTGATTGGCCACTTCAATGTTTGTCCGAGTAAAAAGCAAGGGCATTCACTCTTTCACAACCCATACAAACCCGACAGAGATATTTTCGGAAATCGTCTATTATTTCAGATGATAATGCTCTACCTTATCCGTTCCAGGCGCGTTCCACGTGAAGATGAGGAAAGCCAGCCAGAAGGATAAGCTGTACCAGTGTTTCTACGACCCCGTGGAGGCCGGCATCTACACCGTCTACATCCAGTGGTCTGGCGCGCACGTGGAGGGCTCGCCCTTCACAGTTCTTCTCGCGCACTCCGCGCAGGAGCTCGAGATGATGAGCGATGACAACAGATCCATGAGGAGTCCCCCACCCTCTATCGCGCCCGGGGAGGGGTCACCTCGCAGTAGTGCTGTTGTCAACAAAAATGACTTCTTGTACTAGACATGGGGTAGACAGAGTTAGGTGGGGGTCTTAACGTGTCACCGTGAGCTTACACGTTCCTCGAAAAGACGTGATAATACAGTTGTGATCCGGACTGCTGACAAAAATGAACTGGTGTGTTTCAATGATGGTCCACTGGTTGATTGTTGGCAAAGTGTACGCGACCCATTGTTTTCAACACATGTGACTGTTTTACTTAACAGCGGGGGACAAGGGTGAGGAGGGGGGTGGGGGTGGGGGGCTGGTGCGAGCTAGAGCAAAAGTTGAATGATGAAGATTGACTAAAATCAAATGATCATTTTTACATTTTTGCATTTTCATATTGTTTTTACTGCCGTGTCCATTGGAACTATATTACTGCCTCTCAACTCCGTCTCTGTATCAATGGTAATATGTCTTTCTATCACAGGGTTACTTTTATTGTGTAAATTAATTAGGTTGCTGCAAGAAGGGTAAACGTATCTCATGGCTCTCTTCAGAGAGACTGCAGACATTCTGCCACAGGCTCATCTAACAGTTTTGTTTTAATCGATTCTCTGGGAGTGACATTATTTTCTAGGACATGATCATCAGTTGTGGATCTGGTTACAAGATAACGGTGCTGGGTGGAGAAGCTGACATGGCCATTTCACGCGCTTTAACCAAACGATTCCAGGATAAGCGAATATAGTTAAATCAAATGTGCCTTGATTTTACAGGATCATGCCATGTCAACTGACGTTTGAACATGAATGTGTAAAAATGTTTAGCTTACGTTATGTTACTATACTATACAGTGGAATGTAATAGTTTTCAATTGATCAAAAGAAATGTCGCGCTGTAGTAGAACGAATTTGTAATGTTCTCACACGTTACTATTCGCTTATTGTTAACATCTGCACATAGTTAAATGTACATTCTTGTCACAAAGGGTCTAAGTGAACAGATTTCATCGTGAAATATGTTGTTATTTTCATGTGTTTTGAAACCCTACCACTGTATGTGTTGAATTTTATATAAATCTAGGTTTACATATGATTCTGTTCAATCTAACTTGCAACAAGAAATATGTGCTTCTAAGGGTGAAGTAGTAAAGAAATTCATGTAAACATTTGAACTATTTGTCACAAATTGGTTCCCTGAAACTTGCATTTCGTGTTTATGCATCGTTCATTAAATGTACAAAATATGTTGTATAATGCTGTTGTTTCAGTAACTTGTCGCATGTATTGTATTTTACAACTGTTTTAAATTACTGCTGGTGCTGACTTTGATAACAAGATAACTTCCTCCACGTGTATTGATAACTTCATTTCAACATGATACTGTATATATACAATACACGTTCCATGTCCCATTTCATGAAATCTTGAAGGCATTTTTGGCCCTAACCTTCTGTAAAAGATCTTCGTTATTTATACGTTTCTGTCCTGTCTTAGGATCAATGTATCCGTTCCATATACATAGTTATTCATAAATTAAATTGTTATCAACGTGTACATCGCTTAATTGTGTCTATTCACGGCTTGTTCGTTAGATTGTATACTATTTTAGATGTGTTTCTGTATGGTTATTATGCACGTACATGTCCCTTCCATCTTATGTGAGCGTTAATTCAAGTCAGCCACCACAGATGTTTCTAAACTGTTACAAGCGAAAAGAGTATCCTTCAACTTGCACACATAGCAACATTCAACCGCATGACTATACTCGCACTGCAGAGTGGAATCTTTGAGTTGGGTTGAATTAATTTCCGGGACGACCCCCCCCCCCCAACCCCACCCAAAAAAAGAGAGAAGATGTTCAGGTGTTAAGATGTTAAGGAGATCAAGATTATTAACAAGTTTTGAAGTAACAAGTGTAAAAAGATATGAGCTTTTTGGAACCTTCTTCACTTTACCGTGTTCGACCTAAATATAGTTTCAAACACGAGGACCACAATGTAAAAAAAAAAAGAAATTAAAAAAATATAAAAACACCTAACACTCGGTCCCGAATAGCCAGATAGGTGGAAGGAACATGAAAAGCTAACAACCTGGTTGAATTATTTTGTGACGGCTACTTGGCCAACATGCAAAATTAATTTTATTCAGCACAACATTCTCATTCTGCACAAAACACAGCCATGCTGTTGACGTTCAAGGGGAAGAGTGCTCTCGTTTCGTGCGAACTTTTGGACACATAAGTGATGGGTGATATTATCGTTGACACAGGAGGGAATATGTGTGTGATTCTTGAGTTATGCATAGTTTTTCACTGATACAAGGTGCTGCGAAATAAACAACGCTGTATTGTATTTTGTTCTTTTGTAACCGAATCAAGTTCTATTCGTGCGTTGTTGTGGTCGTTATTGTAGTTGTAGTTGTGTGTGTGTGTGTGTGTGTGTCTGTCTGTCTGTCTGTCTGTCTGTCTGTCTGTCTGTCTGTCTGTCTGTCTGTCTGTCTGTCTGTCTGTCTGCGACCTCTCGCAGGGCTTCCTTGCCCTGACCTGGAGCCGCTGACTGGTACAATAAGCAACCAACGGTCATCGGAGGATGAAGAGGTAAATCCCTCAAGAGAAAAACTGCCAGCTTGACCAATCTTTGACTGTCACTGCACGCGACGTCTGACATTCAACTGCCAGAGAGGCTAGGCTACCTCCTCTTGACAAGAACGACAAGAAACATGTTCTTTCAAAATCAACAGCGTCGATGCAATGTCCACCAAAGATTTATTTTGGGAAGTGTTAAAGGTTAGGGTCAAAAGTTAATGAATTGCATGTTGTGCTGGATATATAAATTGTTTATTTCAGTCAATGCTTGATTCATAAGTACATTTTTCAGCATGGTGCATCTACAGGAGGGTGCTCCAACAATGATGCATAGTGCCAACATTTAGCGCAAACTTTTCACAACAGTGCATTATTACCACAAAGCGCATACAGCGATTATATAGTAGCAAGTTGCACTAAACATTTGAACAAAATGCATTTTGTTCAAATGTTAACAGCACAGCACCAAGTTTTGCATAAGTGCACAACAGCACTGACCATTTCACAAAAGTGCATAACAGCTGTGACAATTTTACAAAAGTGCATTGACCATTTCAGGCAGATGGCTAACATGCAGATTTCGCTTTTGTCTGTCTTTCTTTGAAAAGTAGGCATGTTCAAGATCGATGAAGTCATGAGCAATTGGGTTAGATGACAGAAAAGATTCAAAAGCGTCAGATTCAGTTGGATGACAGAAAAGATTCAAAAACGTCAGATTCAGTGTTTTGGGCACTGTTGAACAGGAACATTCTCTCCTGTTCAACAAATGTGGGTTCAATTCAAAAGCAACATTGTCACAGATAGGCTAGTGTTACATTTCTGTAAAGTTTCAAAAACATCTTCCATGTTTTGGTTACTGTTGAACAGAGGCATATTTTCCTGTTCAAAAAAGTCTGACACAAATTGTCGTAGTTGTGGGTTAAGGTTCGATCTATACTGTCCTTCAAACGAGTCGTAGAACCGTCATTGTCACAGATAGTGTTACATTTCTGTTTTACATTCAAACGAGTCGTAGAAGTAGTAGTACATTTGCGTTTGGTTGTTTTTCCTTTTAGATTCCTGTCACTCATACTAGCAGTATTGATTGAGGTACATAAATCTGTTGATGTACAGGGATGACTTGTTTGTAATGAATCCTTGTTTCCTCCACATTGAGTTTGCATTGCAGTTGGACAGAAATGAACAGGTGTTAATTGATAAACACATTGATAATGGCTTTTGAGAAAATCAATCAATTCTGCAAAGGAATTAACTTGATGACATCAAAACTGCAGTGCCATTTGAAGAATGGTTACCATTTCTGTTTCTTTGATGGGAATCAAACAAATAAAAACATTGACTATCCAAGTTACCATGAATGGCAATAGTTGACTCCTGAAAAGTAGCAAGGATATAATTTGAGACGATAAACGCCTGATGCAATCCCTCCTCAAGGTCAGTCAACTCAAAGCCTTCATCATTCGCAACATCAGTAGGCAACACAGCGGGATTCGTATGTCCAGAAATCATGTCGAAAAAATATTACATTTCAAAAGCATGTCCAACCACAGTTGTTGGCAAGTGTTCGTGTCCGAAGTAGCCTTCAGTGTGTGTATATGTATTCATGTGACAGAGAACGTGACCTCATTGTTCAATCCTCTCTCTCTCTTCTTTCTCATTCGAACGCACACACGCAAGAACGTAGCCTACGCACGCATGCACGCGCACGCACACACACACACACACACACCCGGTACCCCGCTGACGCACACGGCAAACCACGCACACACACACTGACTGTCGGCAAGCATCTCTTTTTGTTTTCTTTACCTTTGTTTATTGTGTTTTTGATATTTGTGTTTATTTTTTGCTTGACTTATCTGTTTTATTTTAATGTTTGCTATCCACATCGTGTGATAAATGTTTCTTCTCAGTCTCCGAGTCAGTTTAGTTTCTGCACGCCGCTTTGGTACTCCTTGTTTTTCTAACTGGTGTATTGTGCGCGACTGATTTGCGGATTTATTTTTATTCCTTTCATATGCAGTTGAAGTGTTGTGGGTGTTATTGTCTGTATATGCTATGTTGCGTCTGTGTATGCCTACAAGAATTTTGGGTGTAATGTGCCTGTGGTCTGCTCGCAGTCGAGCACAGAAAACATGGCGGCGCCCTGTGGCAAACTCGTAAAAAGTCTTCCCGACCGCAGATACCAGCGTCGTCCGCGACGCTGGAATAACCATTCGTGACAAGAACGACAACTCCGTGCCCGGTTGCTCGCCTCCTTTCCTATACCATGCAAGAGCTTGTAGGGTGACGGATGCCTCGCCTTTACACTTATTATAATAATAATAATAATAAAGTGTATTTATATTGCGCCTGTCCCTTACAAAAAACAAAAATATTTGGCTCTAAGCGCATTACAACATGTGTAGGGACTTGGTACAATCAAGTCTGACAAATACAATAACACAATATACAGTCGGTCTCTTGGGTAAAAATGGGAAAAGCAGCTTCGACATTTAAACACTGCTACTAAAAAAAATCCTCTAACAATGCATACTGCTTTACAATATGCATTTATGTATAAATATAGTTAAAGAACATCGAGTTAATAGGAATTAGAAAAGGTTCTTATGATAAAACTATCTAGCGAACAACGACGAAGAAGAAGAATATAACTATCAATGTCAATGTATAACAAGTCATTCAACTTTACGGCCTGGCCTGGCTTGTCCTGCCAAGGTCACATACCGGAGTCGGAGACACGCGACTGAGATTTGCAGAAAGGCAACATTTGCTGTGAAGTTTTCTCTCAGTAACTTACTAGGGGAAGGGCTCCTAATATGGACCGGCTCCTAATATGGACCACCTCCTGTTCTGACAAACCAACGGCGCTAGAGCGCTCAAAAAAGTTTTATTCGCTGTATTCACCCTCTCTGGATAACTTGCACATGTGAAAACAGTTGCCGAAACAGAAATCTCAAAACCGTTAGGCTTTTTCTCTTTTCTTCACTTTTGGCAGCGTTCACTCTAAATTTGCCGCCTAAAACGGACTCGTTTCTGTCCACAGCCAAAGCTTTTATCACACAAAAATTGCTATATATGACAGCTAAAACCGTATTTGTTACATTCTAGCAGTGTTGACCCCGAGTTTCTACTGCAAACAAAAGATAATAGCAAAATATCAAAGTATGTGCGAGTCCCCTAATATGGACCACCTTCAACAAATCGAAGAAAATAAAAGCTAAAGGCTATTTTTATTAATTCATTAAGAAGCTTGCTGGAAATAACCTATAACTAGCCCTCGAGATTAAAAAAAAAATGCAACAAAAAGTCTTCTTTTCGTGGAAGTTGATAATTTCACTTATTTTCACTCTGTTTTTGATAAGCTTCTTTAGTTTCCTGATGTGCTTCAAATAATGCTCTCATCAACCCAAAACAGATAAATCTAGAGCATATTTTAATTAGGCTGACTTGTACACTAAGTTGTATCATGTTATTTTGAAATATAGGGGGCTTTTTACAGTGATTCGTGAAGGCCGCTTCACTGGTCCATATTAGGCCCCCAGGCTCCTAATATGGGCCCTTTGTGATTTTTTCTGTATTTAATTTTTGCTGAATGTCTATCAAAGCTATTTCACTCTAAATAAGCCTAACGGTTAACCTAAGAGAGAAGGACTACCAAACACAAAATGAAACTTCTTCGCAAGAAAATAAGCTAGTTATCAGCATGAAACAAAAAGTGGTCCATATTAGGAGCCCTTCCCCTACTTCAATCAGTAGAATTGGAACATTTGCTGTGAACTGTTATTTTACTAACCTAATACCCAAATGAGCAGAATAAAAACATTCTGTAAACTCTTTCTTTACAAATCTACAAGCAGAATGGGACAAGTCAAATGTGAACTTTTTACTTACTACTAACCAGTTGCGTTTTGCATGTAGAAATTCTGACCAAGACTTAGTGGTGTACAGACAGCTGTCTGCCTTTAGATGTTGTTAAAACTCAATAACTTGTCATTGACGATAGGACGAATGGTGGCAGGCTTATTCCTCTGTAGATAAACAATGAATTTGTTGAAAAGTTCAAGTAAATCAATGACGATTTTCCACTTTTGGAACGGAACTTTAACCCCAATAGCTGTGACCTTGAAATTTGATGTAGGTTAAATGGACTTGCACTATAGCTGGAGGGCAACAAACCTTGAAAGTTTGTCAAAGTGTAAACCCTCTAAACAGACAGCTAAACCTAAATTTGTTCGTCCTCCAACATATCCGATAATGGCCTCAGTCGGAATGCCCTTGCCAAACATTACGATTCGCGTGAATTCATTACCACGTCCTGCGTCTAGGCAAACGTCTGCATGTGTGTTTATTATGGAAATACATTCAGCCGTCTCTTTAAGCGGTTGAACAGTTCAAGGATATTCTGAAAGAAAAAACGAGCAGTTACACACTATTATCTTTCTCAGGGATGTAAACTTTTATAGATACTGTTTATATTAACGACACACTACTCTCGTATAAAAAACCCAACAACACCTAACACTGTTTGTGAGAAGAAGAAAAACAAATACACACACAAAAACAACACGTAGCCGTATTGTGCACCTTGATATAAAACCAGACAACTAAAAATACAAAACGCAAAACACACCCAAGTTCTTTTGTGTTTATGAATTTCGAGCATCACGTCTTTTAGCTATGTATCAGCACATTCACTTCTTAATTTGAGAGTCACCTTATACGCGAACGCATACTTTCGCACGTAGATTTGATTTGTCGTGGACCTTAAGAAGTGTCTCCTTACAACATCTTGACCTTGAGGCCAACATCCGTTGGTAATAGGCTCGACAGATGCTCATCTGTTCTGTCGTGTCTGTACTATATCTGGTGTCAGTGTAGCTATGTTGCCTTACATTGCTACAAGCTTTCGGTTGCCAGGGTACTAGATGTGCGGCCTGAAACATGTATTATATACTGTCTAAGACGCCATTTTGGAAGAAAAAATGTCTCGTAAATTCCACCTTGAAAAGTCCACCTTACACTTGCTGTATTGTAATTTAGACTCATCTATAATGATTTCTTCCAAAGAGTTCCGTATCTCTGCAAAATAATTGAGGGCCCCAAAGGGTTTAAAACCGTGATCGTGATTGGCGATTTTTGACCTTTCTGTGACCGTGATTGCCGAAATTTCCATTTCTGTGATCGTGATGGGACTTTGCCCGTGATCCGTGATGAAAAAAAAATCAAGTCTCGTGATCGTGATCGTGATTTGTTTTCGTGATCGTGATGGGCATTATTGCAAAGCATTTTATTTTCAACGTACATTTTTCACAGCTGTATCACTCTATGATCCTCTTGTCTATTCGTCAAGGAGCCAACTCCGATTGAAGGGAAGCAACAACACATTCAGAAATATGATTTTGACAGCGATTGCTTCCCTTTAAAAGAACCAATCACACACTGACAAAAAGAGATCCAATCAGAAGGCAAATTGCAAAAGTCTTCCAAACTTCATCCAATGGAAGGGCTTCGTGCAAAAGTTTTGAGTGCATTCAGTCAAATTCGAATTCGAAGATCAAACATGGCGTGCAGCGGTACAGTACTGTCATCGAACTTCTGTTATATTTTGTGGATTCAAGCCAGACCAAAGCAGGCGGCGAGAATGCCTTCCTTGGTGGAAAGGTCAGGCTACGGGTCGGTCTTTCCGAAGACGAAATATCAAGGTATGTTGATCTATGTTGCTCTATGACTGTTCTGAATGTAGGCAAAGATCTTGAAATTTGTTCAAGATCTTTGAGTTTGAGTGAGATCATTGACATTGTCGACATTGCCACGTCCGGCTGTCGCTCGCTCAGTGTGTCCTCGACTGGCTCGAGATCGAGTCTGCGTGTAGCCAAAACCGAAACTAGAAATGTGTTTTTCATCCCAGCAACGTGGACACGCTTGGCATAGATTCTAATTGTCGCTTCTTTGCATTAAGCTTGGATTTATATTAGCGCCTGTAAACTTTAATATCAACAATGGGTTAAATTCAGAAACAATGGCGGGGAGACGTGCCAGTTTGGATCCGCACTTGATCCTCATGTCAAAGACGATCAAAGTCATGTTCGTTGGGGATTTTGTCAGGCATGCTACTTTTCCGGTAATTAACGGAAATTCGATAAAGCCGTTTTCAAAATCCGGTAAAGTCAAATTTTTTCCGGTGAAGTTAAAAAATTTCCGCAAAAACGATCCGTGTGAATATCGCGCAACGCGACCAGGCGCCGGTCTCAATGAAGCCAGCGCACAGTAGTGTTGTTTTCACCAGTTTGGAGGTGTGTTGAATGGTGGTGGGGGGAGGCTAAAATGGGATTTTTAACAAGATCACAACACTATTACAGCCCGGAAAATGATGCCCAGAATGCACCAGATTGCACAGATTTTAACCGTTTTTTGACAAAATTTCCGGGGGGGCATGCCCCCGGACCCCCCTAGTTGGCTCGCCTGCTTCGCAGGCTCAGGCTTGTGGCTTCGCCACTGGCACTGCGCGCTTCTTTCAGGTAAAACCATTTTTGGCCTGTAGCATTCCTGTTTGTTTTTCAAGGACATGAAACCAGGCGATGGTGTACCCCCATCACACATTCATGTACTTTAATTTCAATCCACCCAATAGTTGGGGAGAAAATGGGTTTTCAAGATTTTGCTCTGGAAATGTCAAATTGTGCAAGTATATATTCATGTGTGTGAGTGAGGGTGTGTGAGTTGAATGTGTATGAGTGTAGAGAGAGAGAGAGAGAGAGAGAGAGAGAGAGAGAGAGAGAGAGAGAGAGAGAGAGAGAGAGAGAGAGAGAGAGAGAGAGAGAGAGAGAGAGAGAGAGAAAACAATGAAAACAACATTCTTGTTACTGATTACAAATCATGATATGTATTTCTATGTGTGTATGAAAGAGAATTCAAAAAATAATAATAAAAAAGTGCAACAGTTCTCACTTTGTGTTGAATAAACAATAGATCCAGAGGAGCGAATTACTGTGTGGTTGTGTTTACTTTGACACGTGCTTTCTGTACATGCAACTTTTACCGTGACCGTGATTTGCCACTGGTGTTCGTGATCGTGAAAACAAAAATCAAGGTAACTGTGATCGTGAAAGCTAAAATTTCCCTTCCCGTGATCGTGATGATACCCCCCCTTTGGGGCCCTCATAATTGAATGAATGCAAATTCGTTTTGCAAAGTCTTCAGTGTCAGAGTGTATTCTGTACATGGTTATCCATTTGTGTAGCACACTGAATCCGTAAGAAAAGAGGGACTCCGATGTGCTACCTTGCAAATACAAGCACGTGTTATGGCTTTCATGTGCAAATTAAAGTAGGACGAAGTGAAGACACATACAACGTTAGAGTGCATGGAGAATTTACAGTCTGCAAAGAGTACCCTAGGTACTCAAACAGAGTATTTCTCATTTAAATAAGTGAACGTTCCCGGTGTGTGGTGACGTCATTCCTAACTCCAACCACACTGAATATAGCTCTTGGGGCGACCTCAAACAGTTTGCTTGTAAGGCGTATCCTTTTTGAACACTCGGTCAACCAACCAAAAGGTACGTGCAGAAAATACCATTGGCGAGGGAGATGTGGCTTTTGGTAGAGCCCAGTGGCGTGGTGGTAAGACGTCGGCCTCCTGATCGGGAGGTCATGAGTTCGAATCACGGTCGCTGCCGCCTGGTGGGTTAAGAGTGGAGATTTTTCCGATCTCCTAGGTCAACTTATGTGCAGACGCATAGTTTCGCACGTGTCTCGTAAATTCCACCTTGAAAAGTCCACCTTACACTTGCTGCATTGTAATTTGTGACTTAACCCCTTTGTGTGTACACGCAAGCACAAGACCAAGTGCGCACGGAAAAGATCCTGTAATCCATGACGGAGTTCGGTGGGTTATGGAAACACGAAAATACCCAGCATGCCTACTCAACGAAAGCGGAGTGAGCTGATTATGCTCTCAGAGTATAGTGTGGGGAACCCAAATGGGCAAACGAGCTCACACGTAACCAGAAAAATTCTGGAACGCTGAAGAAGAAGAAGGTAGAGCCATAAGTGTGCGGCTACTTCAGACAAAGACTAGAAATATGTTCTACTTTGATTGAACACATGTGTTTATACAGAACTATATGAACAGCTCTGTGTGGATTAAGCGGCCAGACAAGGACAGTGCGCTCGGAGCGTACCCTGAAAAGGCCTTGTGTAATCCGATATGGATTAAAATATATGTTACAATATTCGAATGGTGGTTTCTTTTAAGTCACAGTTGAAATAAACTACGCGCGCGTACACACACGCACACGCGCACACACACACACACACACGCACACACACACACACACACACACACACACACACACACACACACACACACACACACACACACACACACACACACACACAATTACATATTGTAGGCGGAAAGTAACATCAGGCTTGCCTATAATCCCTTTTTTTGTTTCAAGGCCCAAACAATTAAGTCCTTGTTACGCAAACATCTCAAGCATGTGACCCAACGCTAGCCAAGCTACACCTTCACAAACCAACATCTCCTACGTAAGACAGGCAATGTTCACAATTGTGCATAAACACTTTTAGGTTTGACACTGAAAAAAGACAACGAATGCCGACCATTAAAAGACAAAGACTCACTATGTTAATGTTAAGGAAAGAAGCCGTGTCGTTCTGTTATACTTCTATACAAATTTCGCAAAGTATATTTTCATGTCTGTGTAATAACATGAAGGTATATCCTAACCCTCGTTTTAATAATATTCACGTCTTCCCGAAAAGTTCATGTTAGCGCACAGATAATGCGTGTCTACGAGTCCCAAAATAAACCGCTATCCGTCGTTTCAGGAAGGGCTAACACTTCCTATTTACTTTTCTCAAAAAGGCATATTCCGAGCCAAAATACAAAGCAACACAAGTCTCGTGAAGACGGTTAAAAAAATTAAATCGTCATCTCGCCGCCTCAACTTTGAAGAAAAGCAGGTTATGTCATGACGTCATCAAAGACATCTATCCAAACAATAAACAAATGTTGAGGGGATATATCATTTTGAAGAATTCACATATAAAGTTTCATAAAAATGTGTCAAGTAAATTTTCTGGGAATCGCTCTTCACACACATTATAAATATATCAGCATCCTCTTCTCGATTCCCAATCCAACTGACTAAAGGTAAAACAACAACCATCATCAACAACAATTCTGTTTCAAATCCCCCAAGAGGTACACAGTTCGTTCCGTGTGATGGGTTGGTAACAATGACACCACGCATTGCCCCACCAATCTTTCGGGAAGAGGCCGTGTAGGTTCCGCTCAAATATATACATTCTTGTTGGTAGCTACGCTTTGCGTCATTTTGCAAAACATACAAGTAGTATAACTTGTAGTCCCATCCTGCATCCCCACCCTCCCCACCTCCCCCCTCCCCACCTCCCCCTTTCTCCCAAACCCTCGGACGTTATACAGCAAAGGGACGTAAGGCGTGCTGATTTTTCGAGACAGTCACCCCAATGTTATATTTAGGCGCACTATTAAGGCCGATACAACTTCTAATATCTCAGGTGTAGATCGTCTATTACAAACATGATTCTCCATTTTATTGTTTGTGCATTTTGATTAGTAATAATAGGCATAACCAGGGACTTTAAGGTCAAATTCGCCAGAAAACGTCCCCATAGAGTATAGAGTAGGCTACATCTGTATTCAACATGCTTCTCAAGGGAAGCACCTTACTGCAGTCCTGTAAATCAAAAGGAATTCAAGTCTCGTTTCAACCATGCTGCTGTCGTATGACATGCCAGAGTTACAATACTTTCACGCATGTCTGGCACAGACGCAATACAAGATGGTTTATAGCGTCAAGCCAAACACTGGGTATTTCTCCGGCCAACTCGAGAATACGCGACGACCACGTTTCCTTGTCAAAATGTAAGAGAAAAGGGGAAACTGAGAAATAATTGTCTGAAGAGGAGGAGAAAAAGAAAAGACAACGGTGGTTAGGTTAAAGGGAGGCACAGACGGAACATTCCTGCTACAAAATTCATTGTTCACGAGTTATTACCAACACAATCATGGACATTCATGGTAGCTCGACACATGCCTGTCCGAGCATCAGACTTTACCCACATACCGTCACTATTAACCTTACCCGGAACCCCACTTCTCAACTTGGACCCAGACTAAAACCTCACGTCCACGCAATGTCCTGTCACGCTAAACTTCGCGACCTTACCCACGTCCTCGAGATCCCAGACCATCCACCGACTAACCCACCCCTAACGCTCCCACCCCCACCCCTACCCTCACTCCATCCCCCTAATCTGACAAAGCTCTCTCCATCCTCCACTCCTTGCATGCTGTGCGCCATCTTTTCCGAATTCTTGACATCCCAATTGTTGTTCTCTTCCTCTACCTTGGTTCCCTACTTCATGGTGTATTTATGCATTCTACTTATTGAGGCCCATGGAGCATACTTATAGTTTGTCATATTTATTCCAAAATATTCGATTGTCAAAACTAGCATGCGGTTTCTGTACTCTGGAAGTCTGATTAGTCTCGAAGAGTTTTGTTGTTGTGAATATTCATATTATGTTTTGTAATTCAACAACAAGACTGGTATAAAAACAAACAAAAATCAACGACACCACCACCACCAAAAACCATATCATCATCATTGTCGATGACACGACACAAAGAACAAGTACAAGAGCAAGCAAAACAGCAAGAACAAGAACAAGAACAAGAACAAGAACAAGAACAAGAACAACTACTACCACTACTACAAAGACATAATTATGTGCTCAAGAAGAACAAGGAGACCATCAAATTCATCGTGCGCATAAGCCTCATTAAATAGCCAAAAGTTTGGAAACAACAGGATCAGTCACATTACATATTCTGCCTAGCTGGCCTGCTGAGGACAATTAACACAAAACGGGCGGGGCAAGAAAAGACAAGGGTGCTATTTAAACAGGAAGGAGGTAAGGCGGCACGTGGATGGAACTACTTCTTCGTCTTCTTCTGTATCTGTCGCTTCCTTCTGTGTATCCCTACGCTTCCCGTGACTTTCTCTAGTTTTCAGCTTTCAGATGCTGAGCCTCCTTGGTTGGATCAACATGATGAAATTCGCGGGTTGCATTCTTATCCGTGAGTAGTAAATTTTCTTTATATTCATGTATCTGCTTCTTGTGTCAGAAGTAAAATCATTTTCTCACATATTTTTTTTCTCTCTGCATGATGGCTCAGAAAGACATTTTCATTATATTATATCCAACAATGTCACACGCATTCCTTCTTTGCCACTACTAAAGCAAACATGTGCAAGATGTAGAGGTTACATGCCGAGTCTCAGTGATCTTTATTCCTCCTTTCTTCAGTTATTCAAAGAAAAGAGGAGGTTTTTTGCGAAAGTTTGATCGAATCCTATTCACTCAACCAGTCAACCTGCGCAGGCGATCGATTAATGCGCGGTTGTATAGTTCCGTGCAAATCATTCCATTCTGTTAACACTTCTTGTCAGTTTTCCTATTTTGGACTAAAATCAAGTACACAGATATGCTGTTATTCTGCTGTGGCAGCAAAGGCAGATATTGTGTGTTCTGTATATGTTTTGGTATCGCTTAGGATAATGTTCTTTCGTCAAATGGGACTAGCAGACGAACTTTTGCACCCGTGTTCCAACGTTAAAAACTGTATGAAGTTCAGTTTTCTGGGAAAAATAGTGTATGAAACCGCTTTATGTTGTTTAAATTGATGAGATGTGTGCATTTGGTTGCGTGTGGTCTGTTTATTAAATGAAATATTGTTGAAAACTGACCGTCGGATTGCAGTCTGTTGTCTAAGAAACTGAGTGAAAAGAAGGGGAACTACTCTTGTCGCTAGACAAAGTATGAGTTACTTGCCTTGTGAAATTGCTTGTGATGAACGTTTGAGCACGGCAGATCTAGATTCAGAAAACAACCGAACTCATGGATTATATATGGAGATTCATGTGTTCAGGCCTGTAGTTGTTAATTTAAATGCGGTATGTTTGTATTGTTTGCTCCAGAGATGTATACTTCGTACATTAGAGCGTTCGGAACTTTTCAGTCGCAAAAAGTAGTACCGAAACAGAACAACTTCTCAACCCATTGCACTATCGAGGATTCGGGCTGTTGCTGGGTCGTTATTTGTTTGGTTGCTGGGTCATTATCGAAAAATAACTAGCTCTACAAGTTTACAGAGGTAAAGAAGCAGAGGGGGGAATAATGTATGTTACACGCTTTGATGCCGAAATCAATTATTTTGATTATGCATTTATTTCTGAAAAATGTTACCTTCACATACATTCAGTCACTACCTTAAACATTTATGTTTTCAGTATTCATTTCAAGTGATCACGAACGTAGAAAAATGGGTATCAAAGTGTTGTTACATTTTGTTGTGCATTCTGAATAGTGTGCCAACAGGCCTTGGTCAGTCAACCACGTTTTATCTGTGTACTTCGTATTTGACGGAAAAAGAATAACACAAACCCCGTTCTCCTGTATATAACTGAAAGCCACATTTTCTTCTTCATTCAATTTCTGTTTTCAAAAGCTTCGTCAACTTTCCACTTACACGACAAGCTCCCTTTACCAAGCTTCAATTAAGAACCCTGAATACGAAAGGTCAAAACAAAGCAATAGGTACTACTTTCACTATCGTCGTCTGCAACGAAAACCAAAAATGGCAAAACTTCCAAAACTTCGATATGTACTGATCTTGTCTTGAATTCTTGTATGATTTAAGAATGTTTGTGTAACAAGCTGTTATTATTGAGATTTAAAAGTTAGGTCTAGCGCAAAAACGAGGCCCCTCCGATTGTCTTACAGACAATTCGGCTGGCCACGCAAAAATAAATTCTTTGAAAATTGCTCGCTCTTTACATAGTGCACCTAGGATGTTCTCAAGCGGTGAGTGTTTATACGAAAGGGTGTTTGCACTGTGTGTAAAAGCCTGACAGTGTCTGTGACCAGAAATTGATGGTTTACAGGAAGCTGAGTGTGCCTTTAACACGTTTAGGTTATTAAAGTAAAGTCTAGTGGAGTATTGTGTTTTATGTGTAAAGGTATCAAGGTTGTAATGTGCAATTTGTCAGAGCTGGCGGCAGGACAAACGGACGGCCAATCACGTAGTTTTCCATTACACACACACACGCGCACGCACACTCACACATACACACACACCCTACCCCAACACGCACGAATAGACGCACAAACACTGACACACACACACACACACACACACACACACACACACACACACACACACACACACACACACACACACACACACACATTATGGCTGTTGTTTTTTAGTGTGTATTCCATTATAAAGCATTGACTCTAGATCTTAACAAACTGTCATGGTTATTTGACCTTGAGGAACGACGAACGTCAAGTTTAGGACAAACGTGAAATTTCAATGTCAGCGTCAGTTGTCTTTTGAAAAATAGAATCGCTATTCTAAACGTCACTTCCAAGAGAAATTTCCAAATTCAGGGCTCCCCACAGACGCTCTGCACAGAGAGTCTCGGGACCCCCAATTAAACTGTTCAGGAGGTACAGCGGAACTCTAGAGTGTCCCGAAAACCAAGAGGACTTTTGGAATTTCTGTGAGACCTCCACAAGAGCGTTATTTGTCATATCGGTTACATTCGCTCCGTAAATTCGCGTTGGTAAAGATCCGGCAGAAAAAGTTCTCGTTTTGAAAATTCAGCTAAGTGTACATGCATGTCTATTCTGTATGAAAACTAGCAGACGATTACATCGGTAACGACGGCACGCATGTTAACGCAAATGTGGTGCGCCCGGGACTCGTTCTCTTTGAATTTAGTTCGTAACTGGACCCCTCTAAGAATGTCTAGTACGTTTTTTTTCGGCTTCTAGTGCGTATAGGACGAAGAGACGCACAGCTTAGGGAGCCTTGAATTGTAAATGTACTCGTTTTATAATGTTTATTTATTTTTATCTTGATATTAAAACTGATTTTGTTGGCCTTCACCGAAAAAAGAACCAACAACCTCCCATTGCACTATATCTGAGACGGTTACACTGTTGCAGCACCTGAATCTAAGATCCTACAGTGGTGCATTCCTATGTATATGACGAGTCAGCCTCCGTGAGATTCTCTCGACAACTGACAACGAGAAACGTATTGCTTGTCTGATTTGGGTTGACCAGGACACACTTTTTAAGGTGGGCAGATTACTTCCTAACAATCCCAAAATAGAACTAGTGCTACTGAAAGCAAACAACATCTTACGCTTCAGATGAATTTGTTTACTTGCGGACACGTGACTGTCACGCACTGGTAACTCAGCAACATACGTGTTCTTGGTAAACTGTTCTGTCCATTGTCTCTACCGTGACTTAGCTTAGGCCCCCCCCAAAAAAAATATAGCCTGTTTACGGTATCCCGACCGACCCTATTTTTTCGCGCGACCCTAGACTTTTTGGGGGGCATTTGGGAAGGAAAAAAAAATTGAAAAAAAAGTCTTTGTTTTTTGGCAAAATAACTTAAAAATATGTTTTTTTGGAAAAAAAATAAATCCCGACCTACCGACCCTATTTTTACATTTAGTCAAGTTTTGACTAAATGTTTTAACGTAGAGGGGGATCGAGACGAGGGTTGTGGTGTATGTGTGTGTGTGTGTGTGTGTGTGTGTGTAATGTGTGTGTGTGTGTGTGTGTCTAGTGATTCAGAGTAAACTACTGAACCGATCTTTATGATATTTTTCATGAGTGTTTCTGGGTATGATATCCCCAGATGTTTTTTTTCATTGTTTCGATAAATGTCTTTGATGACGTTATATCCGGCATTTTGTAACGATTTAAAACAATTTCATCTTATTCCTTGTCCGTTCCTGATTCCAAAAACATATAGCTATGATATGTTTGGATTAAAAACACGTTCAGAGAGTTAAAAAGAATATATATATAGAAAAGCGTGCTATCCTCCTCAGCGCTACCGCTACCGCGCTTTTCTGGATTGTTAATTTCACTGCCTTTGCCACCAGCGGTGGACAGACGATGCTACGAGTGTACGGTATTGCAGAAAAAATGCAATGCGTTCAGTTTCATTCTGTGGGTTCGACTGAGCTTGACTAAATGTTGTATTTTCGCCTTACGCGACTTGTTTTTGCCTATGTTACCTTAAACATTTATTTTTTTGTGGCCTTACTTCCAACAGTCGTCAAGGAAGATGAATCCTCCACTGGCCTGAACAAGCTGCTGACAGTTTCCCTTAGCTACGTTGCTTGGAGCTTTAGTGTATCTCTGTCAGTTTTTCTTCGTTTTCACGTGCGTCTTCGTTTTGTTCTTGGCCTTCCTTTTCTATCATTGCGGACCTACACTTTGACCTTCAGAAGTCCAAGAGAGAATGTGCGTTACGATAGTTAAGACACACATGCAATGGTTTACTCGAAAATGCTCAATAACTACGGTATATAACTAACGCAACAAATACATATGTGCAGATGATCCATCATTGCCTGACTATACTTAATTAAAATGTCACTGTTAGGCGGCTTCGTTCAGGGGATCGAGAGAGAATATCCACGATCTTCTAACTGGACATCCCCGGTCAAAACAACCCCGATCTATCGTCTCACTTATGTAGAGAACCGAAGGTAATGACAATGCTCTTTTACCATTTTCTAGGTACCTAAGAACTATGTTTAAACGTGACTATGTGGTAGTGTTTCTAACAACATTTGGTTTCGGTAGCATATGTCTTGATAGATGACAATATACCCAACACCTCATGTTCTCTCATCGCCGAGTAAACAGACGGGGCATGGTTAGGAAAGGCAAGGCAAGGCAATATTCATTAAAAAAAAACCGACGGCTATATATGAGTCGGTTAGGGCATTACATCTAGAATACAAAGAAATAGCCCTTGAGATGATGCATGCCTAAAACAATCTCATTTGGTGCAAACAAATCTACATAAGTGTTTACCTGGCACAATGTAAAGAAAACAGTTGAGGAAATACGTACACAGAGCGCAGGTGAGAGTATATATCACACCACATTGAGGCGTGACACTGTAATAATACCAACAGAGTTATTCCCGACAGAGTGTCAGCTATATCATACATTGTTACTGTCACACCCAGATGCTCCATTCTCGACCTCACCCCCACCCATCCCTTCCACCTGATCCCAACCCCAACAATTCATTAACATTTTTCTCATGCTCTCCCATCTTGGTGACATTTCCTCGTCCCGGGCTTTATAAACAGCGGCAGAATCTCGGTGTATGAGGGACTACTTGTGTCCGTCCACCTGCGTGAAGTGTCCGTCTGGAGTTATGATAAATAGTCCCCCATTCCTGCGCCGCATACTTAGTCGGGATATAGCACCAGGAAGACTTGAGTAGTGTATGCGCCATTGCAACCCGCGCTTTATTTTCTTCTTTCGTTGACCAGCTGCTATCTTAAACACTATTGTGAAAATCGATGTCTTGCGAATTTAACTTGGAACATCCAAGGTACATTCCTTCTACGCCTGTGCTGCGACTTCTGTCTTGTGTGTGGGCGCACGTTATAATTATGTCAAAGCAGCACCGCCTTGATATGGCCCTTCGTGGTCGGCTGGGCGTTAAGCAAACAAACAAACAAACAAACAAACATTCCTTCTACTGTGATTTAGACGCAACTGCCATGATTTATTCGCAGGTGTTCCGTAACTAAGATAAGTATACACATTACATTATTGTGAAAAGAGGACATTCCAACTTAAATATCTTCCTTTTTCAGTTTTTGTGGGTACGCAAACGTCTAGCTGACAAATCACATTAGATTTAAAGAATTCAAATCGATAGTCTAGTAAATGCGAGCGTAATTCCATTGATGCCCGGGGCAAAAGAAAGTACAATGGCGAGAACATGCAAACAGACGTTACGAATTATATGACAACATTGAACTTTCAAATGCCAAGTTTAAGGTATCTCTAGTGTGTGGTGTCATCATTCCAAACCCCAGACCTAAGTAATAAGTAAAAATCTTGGGTTGATGCGAAACTCATTTTTTTCAACCGGGCGAACCCCTTTAATGCGAGACGATGTTTGCTGTTTTTGAAAGTGGCGGTTGTTGACACACATTCTGTCCATCATCGAAAAGATTTGGTTTTTGGTTTTTGGTTTTTACTAATCGCACGATGGCAAAGAACACACACAGGAAACAGGTGTCTTCTTTCCGCTTTAATTGTAATCTGCTACGACATGCTTGAGCTGGCAAGTGTATGATTTGTTTTTGTGTCATCTCTGTTGGAACGGGCGATATACGTATTGTTTGGCGACCATGGATATAAGGTGTACGTCGTTTGCTCATGTTGTTTTGCTTGGTGGTCAGTAGACGTTTTACGATCTGGTACGCTTTTAGAATTCAGGTCTTACTCTGTTTGTTGACAAGCTACTTTTCCCTTGACTTTTGTTGTTGTTTTGTACTTCGCCTTGCGTGTGACTGAGCTGACCTAGCCGCCGTGTTTTTATGTCTCTTGTCTCAAAAATTTACTTTCTGCAAGAAATGTGGTCCATCGGTGATGGTCATTTTTATGATGTAGTGCCCATCACCGCAGTCAGTTCATCGTCTCGTCTCTTTTCTCTAACTCTGTGTCTCTCTGTCTCTGTCTCTCTGTAGCATTCAGTATCACTCTCGCCGTCTGTCTGTCTGTCTGTCTGTCTGTCTGTCTTTCTTTCTTTTCTCTCTCTTTCTCTCTCTCTCT